>NC_056556.1:17384804-17688138 GCF_910596095.1 Thunnus maccoyii
AACCAACCTTTTTTTGTCTTTTAAGAAAAGCCCAAAAACAATTCAGTACTGCAATAGAAATGTTCAGCTGACGCACCACTTTCATCTCTATCTCTGTGAGTCACTGCAAGAGATACCGCTTTGTGACTTTTAGGAAACAATTGTGATCAAAAGCCGATTGTCCAGTGTGATTGTTATACGTACTGTAAAGCACAGATCAGCAGTGACTCACTGGTATTTTACTGATAGCTTCTGCTGTGTTTCTTTCACAGATTTTTTTCCCTTTTCTCTTTTTTCAATGTGCATCTTTAAACAAACAGTCTAAACATAATGTAGCCTCCAGCAATACTGTCTCTCAGTAATTTAACAAAGCAGTGTCACAGTCCTACATTAGAACCTTTCTTGCTCTTGTACAAAGACAATATATATGATAATGTAAATATACATTTATTGTGTATTTAACCTTGAGGTGTTTGTGTTGGACAGTAGAACTCAGGAAACATCTTTTTTCCTCTCTGTGACACAAATCAATTAGCTTCTCTTCTTTATTTTCATCAACAAGAAGCTACTATTTGTTCAAATAGGCTGAAAAACAAGCAGAATAAAACCACCTCAAGGTAAGATACAGTTTTTATACTGGCTGACATATCAATTCTAGTTCTACAACAAAAGCATGAAATCTGTATGAAATTTTATTTTAGTCATGAGTCACCTAATCTGGAAAAATTGTGATGTAAAGGACACACTGTGAAATGCTGCAGCTTAAAGTCATATAAAATCTGCCTGGAAACAACAATTAGTAACATCCTTGACTGGAAAATCACTGTGTGTGTGTGTGTGTGTGTGTTTTTCTCTGATGCTTACCGAGTGTGCATGTCCGTCTACATTTCTAATTCCTGCACATTTGTAGCTCATAGAAAGAGACTGAAATGCTCAGAGATAATGCATTAAATAGATAATTTCACAGCTTCACGTCTGTGAAATTGCTGATAGTATTCTGCAGTGCAGCTCACCTCTGGAGCTCATCCCAGAGTACATTTAGTCAAAAGAAACTTCAAAGCTGATGTTTTTTTTTGTTTTTTTTTAAGATAGTTAGAAAGCTATTCTGTAAAGATGCATTCTGTAAAATTAGATAAAAAAAACAACAACCCTAACACTCCTTCACATTTGTCCTGGCTCTAGCTGTCCTAACCCCTTTTAATAACCCTAACCTTCATCAAGATCCTGATCATTCTGTAACCTAAACCAAATGCTTTCACTGCCTTAACAACCATAAAATATGTTAATTATGCTTTAGTTGCTATGAGTGGATATATTCATGATATATGTAGATATATTCATGAAAATATTTTCCTAATTATGTTGATAAAAGCTGTTATTGAAGATGACTTAGTGAAGGGGAAATAAAAGCACAATGTGGAATTAAATACCATCACCTCCTCCCAGAACCAGCTTAGAAGATTCATCTTCACATGTGAAAGACTGTAATATATGACAAAGGAGCTGAAATCAGCCGTCTGTAGAGTGTCGCTGTTTCTTCTTGCATTACTGTGCTGTGTACACAAAGGGTGGATAATAATTTTCATCATCAGCTTGGTCAATGAAACCAGTCCAAAACCAATAAAATATTCTTTGCTGTCATAGAAAACTAAGAAAGCTTTGGTGACACATACAATGAGTTTCCATTAGCTTCATCTGTGTGATTCACCTGTGGAAAGCATTTTAATGTGAAACAAGAGCAGGAGGAAGTGATTGCTTTGAATGATCAGCAACTTAAAGCAAATAAAGCTGTGATCTAACTGTGGGAGAGCATTCTGATCGGTGACAAATGTCAATTGACAAATGTATTGTGGAACTCCACAAATATCGACATGTTGGTGACCTCTGCTCTATACGTATACACAAATATCCATCAAGTACATGGCAGCTTAATTATATTTAGCCTCAGAGACCAACCAGCTCCCGTTGTGGAGTACTCCCTGGCCTCAGGTTGGCTGTTGTGTCATTTAGCTTTTGACAATTTAATTAAATGTTGCTTTGTTGGCGATCCAGCCTTGCTTACATACATAAGTGCTCATAATATAGAAGCACAGCTCATACAGATGGCCTCAAACTGAGAGCTCTTTATAGTCCTGAGCAGTGAAAACAGCAACTTTGCAGAAATTCTTTTCTGTAATACTAACACAATGAGTCGGTTAACTGTCTCGTCAGACAACTGATGTCTTACGCCACCACCAAAAACAACAGCAGTGACTCAAAGCAGCCATTCATCTGCCACTAGATCCTGCCATGAAAAACAAGGCACCGCCATTAAGTTTGTCATGTCGACTGTTATCTCAGTTAAATCCGGACACTTACAGAATGAAGATAAGTGTTCGGTAGGCGGATTGAAAGAAATGCAATTTTGTATGGAACAATTCTTTTCAGTGGCCTGTTTACCCAGCCACTAAAATGCAGGCTTGCCTTGCTTTAACTGTCTTCTGTCTTCAGATATGATTGTGAGGGTTGCATCCCATCTTTTGTGTCATCTTTCCCCTTTATGATGTAGAGTTGAGTCACCCAAGAGGACCTGTTGGAAAATTCAATTACAGAAGCTGACAACTAAAAACATCCATGCTTTTGATTTGTTTGCATAGCTGACAGTTGGTTTGTCTCTGAGAAGCTGTTAATACAGATTTTACCTTTCAGGAAAAGTGACACACACATTGGTAGATCTCATGTGTTTTCTTGTTTATGTGATGTCTAAACAGTAGGGATGTAACAGAATACATTGTTTGAAAATGAACAGATAACGCGCTCTGCATCTGAATTTTGTGCAATAATTTCAGTTTTTTTCTTTCTGCTACACAATTGAGACAATCTGCCACTAACTTCACACCACCCCTTAATCATAATCACAAGTCATAACTCTCTGAGTCAAGTGGAAACAGACAGTGCTTCAATCAGCTGAACTCACTCTTCAAAGTGATGGCAGAGGTCCTTATATCCATTTATAAATCATATAAAAGAGGCTCTTGGATCTTACCTCATAATCATCAGATTAAGACTTTAGTTTCAGTATCAGAGTGATCCAAGAGATCATTGTCTGTACAGTGTCAACAGGAACTGTTCATAGTCAAAGCAGCATAACTCTCCATGATACACATTTTCCACATTTTAAACAAATAGGCTCTAATCTAAAAACATAAATGTGTAGCTGAAACAAAACCATAATCAGTAACCTTTTCTCAGGATAAATCTTGATAAGTGTTATTTTCTGACATTATTAGACCAAACAAATAATCAATCAAGAATATAATCAGCAATGATTAAAATAATTGTTAATTACAGCCCTATAGATTGGGTCTTTGAACATCTGGTTGGATGTCATTGGTTGTTGTGGACATTTTCAGGATCATTATATGAGATTTAGACTGTTTGTGATAAAAGCACATTTAGGTAATCAAGAAATGTTTTAATTATGAGTAATCAAGTATTGTTATTAAGCAACTAAGTGCCGGCAAAGAAACCAATGAAACACCTCTAACCAATGCTCTGCAGTACAGATATGATACGTAACTTGCCACCTCTTTGACAGCTGCACCTCCCGAACCAAACATCCACATATATTTCTAAGTCAAGCAAGAATTTGGATGCGATATAAGAGTTTGCGGACGGTGAGCTGACTCAGGCTGAGAGTGTGGGTGATGATTGTCAGGACACTATGAAAAGCAACTATACTTACTGGTCCTAAGCTGTAATCTACAGTAGCATTGATAGTCAAATAGAGCGTATCCTCGCCTACAGAAGCACACCAGCGTTGTAATAAATGGACTGTGACAGACACACACACACACACACACACACACACTGACATCAACTTTCTCAAGCATGCAGAGCAAGTTAAAGAGACATGCGGAATAAAATGTATTGAGTATTCACACAGACTACATGTCCTTATGATAGATTTAATATTCTCTAATTTATAGCTAACCTCCGTCTAACTATAAACCAGCTATGACATATTTTTCCCCTTTTAAAGGTGAGGAAAGACAAATTGTCCTTAGCTTGGAGGATACAGGATGAATCATCCGTGTATGTCTGAAAAGAAGTCTGCTTTTTGAAAAGATTGAAATACCAACACACACTTATAACACACACACACACACACACACGAGAAATGAGTCAGCTGTATTTGGCATTCTGGTCACATGCTGATAGAGGTCATTGTATTCATTGCCATCACTGTTTGCTGAAGATGAAAAGGCGTTTGTGTGTGTATGTGTGTGTGTGTTTGTCATGATCACCTGTTCCCTATACACACTGTAGAGTAGTTAGCCAGATATAGAATGTGTATGTCAGGCGTGTGTGTGTACGTGCATGTGGTTTTGCATTGGTGTGTGTGTGAAGAAGATAAAAAGATACATATGTGCTAAAACAAATCAGGACTGAGTATATCTCAGAAGCAGCCTGTGATTTCACACTTATTTGTAGGCAGATGCAGAGAACAGCCTGCTTCATGTTACTCCAAAAACTACAATCTCAGTGTTTTGGTTCATCAACAATCTTTTTTTTTCGGGAACAATGTAGCCAATCAACACTCACAGCAGCAGACTGCAAGGTGAGCTACAGTGCCATCGGCACGACACCTGCATGGAAGTGTGTGGGTTTGGTTGCAGAAAAGTTGTTATTTTACCATTTCATGAATACATGAAATTAAAGTGCTAATTTTCAACATTGTTAGATCTTGATATTGTTACTGAAAACTTTTACATGGTTTCCTAATTGAATTCCACACCATAAACCTCAGTATACACTGTGTACTGATACTGACAGTGCACTATTTTGGCAGTTATTATACAAGGAATACACAAGGAATGTCATTTACTGTCTTATACTATGATACAAAATATGCTCTGTCACATCTGAAATTTGAAATGTAAGAAAACATTTTTCTCTTCTCCATGGTTTACTGACAGAACTGTTGCATCACCATCCACAATTTTTAAGTTTTTCATCAGCTGTGAAATGTTCCTCCATGTGGATTTTGCATTTCATTGTGGGACGAGGGTGTCAATGAAGACCACCTTAAAAATCAAATGATACTGGTATTCATGCAGGTATATTTAATTCAAGCACACTTCATTTGATCATTTTGCCAGTGGGACCACACAACATAATCGCAGCAATGTTAGAATAGGCAACCGGGACACAGTACTCTGTCTTTTTTGTTGTTGTTGTTTCTTGGTTTGACCTTGATTGAATTTTGCAGTAATACTCAGGGTTTGTTTTCACAAGTAGCCACAAATGTCAAAGCACTTCATTCAAATTGAAACACACAGACATCACTGATATTCACTGAGAATAAATCTGTTTAGAAATCAAAAGGAGCTCCATGCAACTTCAGATCTTGACTCATAATCATCAGTCAGACTTTTTCTTCAGTATCAACAGTAATCCAGGTGGTTGTTGACTAACTGGAGCTGCTAGTAGCCAAAGCAGCAAGACTCCCATTATACAGATGGTGTAGATATTTCAGGTTTGATATTCAGCAAGTGTAATTCTCAATAGCGTTTGAATGAGATCATCATTTTTCACTAGATTTGTTGTGCAGTGCAGGATGACAATAACTGATGTTGCACAGCTGTTTTTTCTCATTATCCGACATTGAAGCCTGGCACCTTACACGATTTGATAGCGTGCGAGCTGAAGGGACTGTCTAAAAAGTGCATGCCAAACAGCCAAAATGAGATTTTCAGATTTTTGTCAACAGCTCTCTTATCTTTTATCACGGAAGCTTCAGACTAACTGTACATTCATCTGGATCTCATATTATCATATACACATCCTCCAGAAAGACACATCATGCAACATGGACCAATGCACTTCTGACTTGTATTTTTTCACTGTTAAATCCAGATACAAATAGTATTGCAATGACATTTTTTCACCACTTTTATACATGGAACAAACACTTCATATACAGAGTTTAAAAAGCAAACATTGACCCCTCTTCAGGTCGGTCATCACACATTAACCTCTTGTGTCACTGATGCCCAGAAGAACATTCTGTTCCACCTCTCCACAGAGAGGTATACAGGTCAGGGCCATCTACACCCCCGTCCACTTTGTCTTGTGTAAAGATGCTGGAGAGCCACAGTCTTTACAGGCTGAAGGACACCAGACAGTGCTGCGCTCTGCTTTGTTCATGTAACATATAGCTGAGCACATCCAGTGCCAAGAGGAATACCAAACATGTGAATTGATTTGCTGTAAAATTGACAAAACATCTGGAGTCTTTAAGTTGGATGCACGTTTACCACCTCGCCCCATTGTGTGTCCACTTTAGATGATTTTTCAGTTCTAAGTACAGACCAGTCACCAAGGTTCAAGTGGGTCTGCTGAGAGCTGTAATTATAGGAACATATTCCCTCAGAGAACAACTGAAGAACTGTTTTCATTGTTAGTGTACTGGAAATATGAAAGAGGCCTTCACTAAATGGACAAGAGAGAGAAAGTGAGATGTTTAATATGTGTGAGTGGGCAGAGAGGTGAAAAGAAAGTGTGTTTGTGTGTCTCTTCCTGTAGTAATATTCAAATCTGCACATGCCTGGGTTGTTTTTTGTTGTTTTTTTTTGCATTTTTGTACCTTATTTTTTGTTCATTTAACTGTATCCACCTGCAATTTCTTCACTTATCACCTACACCCCCGCACTGTCCACAATCCATTCAAATAATACCTTACTCCCAACACACACACACACACACAGCCCTGGTGTGGAGAATGACTCAATAACGGCGAGTCTCAGGACAATGCTGAGAGGCGTAGGTCAAGGGCAGAGAGGGATGGAGAGAGAGAAAGATAGGCAGAGGGAGGGAGGAAAATAAGAACATAAGACAAGGAGAATGAAATGTGAGACAGTGAGTGTGTGTGGGAGACAGTGAGTATAAAATATAAGACAGAGAGCGGACAAGGAAAGAAAAATGTGAGAAAATGAGACACTGATGGTGAGATGATCTCAGAAGATTGATAACTGAATTTCTTTATTATAGAAAAGTGAATTTTTCTTCTTTTTTTTTTCATTTTTCTTGCCATATTGTATTTCACCCTGCTCTGGGTCATCTCTACTTTTTTTTTACTTTTTTTTTTTTCATTTTAGATGCAAGAATGGGGACTTGTACATGGCAGCCGTTGTTATAATAAAGTATGATCGATGCAGGAAAAGAGATTTCTGCCACAGTAACCAGGACAGTAATAATGCAGGAAAGATTCATGATGCCATTTGTACATAATGCTGCCAGTGAAACATAAAGAAGAAACATTTTTTTTTGGTGATCTTTCTCTAAATAATGCCTTCTTTACTTTGCTTATTGTGTGTGTCCTTGTCCCTTTCCTGTCTTTACCAATTCCTCCTACACTTTCTCATAATTACTTACTTCAATGGGCTTTTTCTCAATTTTCAAATATCATGGCACTGCTCACCATGCTAAGTCAAGTGTTGCTGAAAAATTAGTCCAGATTAGCTGATCTTAAATCTGTTATGACACCTCTAATAAACTGTGCATATGAAGGTCATTTGCAATATTCAAGTTAAATTGAAGTAATTATCAGCTTCAGGTTAAGAACTGTAACCCTGTGGAGGCTACTGAGGTAAAAAATAACAAAAATGTATAAAAACCGTCTGCATCTTCACTAACATTTGTTCAAGTCTGTCATTTAGGGCGGTGAGTCCATACCAAATGATACTTCTGCAGTTGGTAGGGGGTCCGTTGAAAGATTGTAGAGTAGCTCAATTAATTTGAAAAAAAAAAGGATTTTGGAAGTTATATCCATATATTGAGTCAATTACTGTATAACAGTTATAGCAACTCAACATCACAACTGAGAATGCATGAAAACTAGTTGTGTGGAGCTCAAAACAATTTATCCACCGTTTTACAGCTGCAACAATAGTGGAATAGGCTACAGCAGAGCCTATGTGAGACAAAAGTCCCACACTCCAGCTTTAAATCATAAGCTAAATGTAATGGATAATTGATTGAAATGATTAGCTAAAAGCAATGGATAAATGGTGAATAGGTAAATGTAATTGATATACAATTGGAAAAAAAAATCACTGATGTTAGTTTGTTGGTGGCACTAAAAGATTTAAAAAATTGTTGCTGGAGTAGCAGCTGGCAGCAGCAGCTAACATCTTCTTCAGGAAATGCTAATATTTTAGTTTTTAGATTGTTCTTTTCTCTATGGTTTCATGATCATATTGCCCAGGCCGAGTTGTATACCTTTCTGTTATGGTACATACTAGTAATACTAGTAATACTTTCAGTGTTCAGCTAAATTCAAATTTGGATTATGAATTTCTTTGTCATTTGGAAGCATAGTTTACTGCTTATTTTTATGCTTATTTTAATAGACAAATAGCATTTCATCCCTTTCTTAAATAATTTTCTTATGTAGTGGTGTAAGCACCTCCATTCCTCCTTCTCCCCTCATGCTGGCTCAGAAAAGACACTCACACTGTATTCAGCCTGCAGCATTTTCCAATGTGAAGCAACTGCTAGCTTGTAATCCTAGACTTGTCAGCACTGATAAAGAACAACCTCTTGGGAATTAACTGCCATCTTCACATTTAATGCAGGGATGGTTTGTGATTACTCAAGAGATGTCTCTCTATACTCCCAACAACTCTGATTTTGTTTTGGCCAATGGAGAGCAGAGTTTCCAGTATGGGGATTGGCTGTTTGACCTTTACATGGAACGAGTAAACTGAACTCATATCACCTCCTGCAGTTGTTCCCCTCGGCACAGGTTCAGATGGTTTAAAGCTCATGGCTCTGTTTTTGCACCTGTGCCAACAGATTGCAGAAACTTGTCTGTGTAATAATAAACGTGTTGAATCTTGGGGAATATTTTGAATTAATACACATAATTTTGTTTTCTGGATTCAACTGAAATATTGTGTGTGTGTGTGTGCGTGTGCGTGTGTGTCTTACAGACAGGAAAACCACCAGTGGAGGATCTGTTCTCAGACCTGTGTGATGGACGACGCCTGCTGGAGCTGCTGGAGGGGCTGGCAGGACATGAACTGGTATAAATACACAGAACACACACACACACAGGAACAAACTGTATACCAACACCAAACAAACCCTTCTCCTCACCCCCAGTAGAAATTACACCCTTGACTTAAACTGGCAAGCTGCCGGTTTCGTAGGCAAGATTAAGAATGGGAACGCCATCTTTCTTCTTACCAAGCTACATTCAAAAATAGCAACAGTAAAATGATGAGATCCATACAGCTGTACAAGTACTTCTAAGTGGACTTGCTACAGCATTTTTTCAAACATAAACCTTCCAAAATAATTATTTTTACTTTTAGTTTTGTACTTTTATGCACAGAAGACCTACTGTACGTGTTTCTAGATACCAGGAATTAATTGCGTTACTCCTCCCAGCCCGAATGCGTGTTAGGTTTTCTCTGTCAGCTAATTGTAATTGTAATGACACGTGGTTGAGACCTACTAATTAGTTCTTAATGTGGAAATTAAATAACACTAACAAAGATCTGAGCTTGATTGAGCCAGGTATTTGCATGAGTGATGAGGTGGCCTCATTAACCAAGCGTGTCCCGGTGTGCTCTAATAAAATTGCACACGCTTGTAGTCTTAACAGGTAGACAGACCCCTCTTCTTCTTCTTCTTCTTGGCTGGTGGTTGGTTTCAGTTTGTCACTTCCTGTGTACAGAGAAGTTGAATTGTAATATATTTGGGCACATAAGGGAGGAATGGCATGTTTTTTTTTTTTTACTATATGATTTAAGGTAATGAAGTAGGGGAGTTTTATACACAAACCTTACAGTAAGCAGATTTTCACTGCTTATACCACCAACTCTGCTGATCATGAAAGCTCAGCTCCACGGTAGATAACTATTCATTCACCGTATCAATTATACTCCTTAGTAACACTAGTAATTGCCATTTGGAGTTGTCCACCTGACTGATTCTTGCAAGTTGTAACCATGTGAAACGTTCCCATTACTACCTTCCTTCCCACATGAGGTGAACGCTGCATTAACCTCAGCTTGACCTGAAACTAATCACATTCCTAACCTTAATGCTAAAATCATCATTTGAAGAAATGAAAACTGGATGAAAATGGGTAGCGCAAAGATTGAAGTGCAAACACACACAAACCAGCACAGCCCACAGTCTTAATCAAACTTCTACTCCCACCTTGTTTCTCTTTTCCCCTCCAGCTTTCTTTACCTCCTCCACCTCGTCTTGTCTGTTAGAATCCTCCCTTCTTTCTCCTTCTGTCTTTTCTCACTATCCTTTTTCTCTCTTTGTTTTGTTTCTCTCTTATTCTTTCTTTTTCCACCACCATCATTTCTATCCCCCATCTCTGTCTCTCCTCACTTCTGTCTCATGGAGAGACATTATCATTGTTGTCTTTTGATACCATCTCCTTGTTGTAATGGTGCACGCACACACTTTTATTGTAATGTGGCCGTTTGTAGCACTCATGGATGCCCCTGAGCAGGGTCTGTTTATGCCTCAATAATCTCTTCTGTCTTGGTTGTGTTTGTTTGTGTGTGTGTATATAGGTGAGGTTGGAGAAAGGATTCACGCGTGTTCACTCGCTCAACAATGTCAACCGAGCTCTGCAGATCTTGCAGAAGAACAATGTGAGTACGCTACACACACATTTTACTTTATCCTGATGTAATTATGTGTGAGAGTTGAATATATGGATGACTGCATAAATATAAATCAGTCAGCATATAGTGAGGTGCTTAAATTAAACTGCTTTTCAGGTTTCTGTATTTCTTCTCTCTAACCAATTTTGAAATATGCATTTGCAGCAAACACAATATGAAAAGTGACTGAAATTG
The DNA here is from genome assembly GCF_910596095.1 of Thunnus maccoyii. Lineage (NCBI taxonomy): Eukaryota > Metazoa > Chordata > Actinopteri > Scombriformes > Scombridae > Thunnus > Thunnus maccoyii. The sequence goes on from NC_056556.1 coordinate 17,395,655, forward strand.
TTCCCTTTTCTTCCATAAGATGTACAGATTAAAGTCTCCCTCCACTCAAAAATGTGTTTTGCTTCTTGTTCCTTCAGTTGAATGTTTGAGCTTCACTGTACAGAATGATGTATGTGCAGAGTTTAGAGACTAGAAGGCTGTTTTTACATTCATCTGCTGAAGGAAGAAAGTTTCTCTGTGCACATTGAAAATCTGAGTTTAAGGGCTACAAGCAGGATTTGTGACATCACAACATTGGAAGCCAATCATGGGCCAGTATTCAATTTACACAAGTGTGATGTGGAAACTTGAAGCCTCCAGTGCACAAACACTGAGAATGGATTTTACAGTGAAGTAGGAGACATCTACTGTCCCTCGTTTAAACTTTTGAAATGAGAAATATTTATACAACTTGTCTAGGGGATCTATAAGTATAGTCTGACATTTTAGAAATATGCTTCTTCACTTTCTTGCTGAGAGTTAGATGAGAAGATTGATACCGCTTTCATATCTGTGCATTAAAAATGAAGTCAGGAAACGCTTGGCTTAGCTTAGCATTAAGACTGGGAACGTGAGAAAGGATGAAAAGATAAAAAAAGATAAAAAAAGTTTTTTTAAGATAAAAATAGATTACTGTTACACAAAAATTATCCTTATTTTTTTCTCACATTTATCTGTTTTTTGCTTTTTTAAAATGTGAAACAATACAAAAAGAAAAGCCACTGTTTGGTTGAACTGACTCTTTGTTAATCACTTTAGTTACTATTTCTATGCCTGTCAAGCTTTCCATTCCAGCACAACACACATGCAGTTTACAGTGATAATGGTGGCACATTTACCACTCTACCCATTCTAACACCAACAGGGTTTGGAATATGAGCTTTGAGCAAACTTTTATTTTGTTTTCCAGTTGACATATTTTAAACTGAGAACCATGTTAAAGGGTCTTTGATATGCACATGATGCATACTACATATATAATATGATGCTAAGAGGCTGAGGCTAAAGCTACGTGTACCCAGCAATAGTTGATGATCCATGTAAAAGACACTGATATAAAGAAACAGTGTTGTGCACACAGAAAATGACATGGTTAGCGAATGATGTGCTCCTAAGCCTTTGAATGCTAGGTTGGAAGCTAGTTAGCCAGGTATGCTAACATTTGCAGAGAAACACCCTGTTTAATCCATTCTTTACACTTTTGTCCCTATGTGTCTGTTTTTGGAAACCCTAAAAAATGGCACCATCTCCTATGTGTTCATATATAGAGTATGGCTCTAACTACATGTCAAAGCACACTGCTTCAGCATGTGGAGAAATGCAAAGCGTGACAGGCCTGCTCTGCATTGTTACAGTTGCTAAGCTATAATTACACAACTGTTGTTCAGGGGAGGGAAGAATTCATATCCACACAGAGACTATAACCTTTGCTTTGTTTTAAGAGTCACAAGCCAAAAAGTTGTAAACCACTGAGTCAGAGTGAGTGAGAGGATTGGCTTACACTTTGTGAAATAAACCCATAATGAGATTTGTCTGTCTGGTCGTCCCTCCTCCAGGTTGAATTGGTGAATATCGGAGCGGCAGACATCGTTGATGGAAATCACAAACTGATTCTCGGGCTCATCTGGAGCATCATTCTCCACTGGCAGGTGTGTGTCTCTGTGTGTGTGTGTGTGTGTGTGTGTGTGTGTGTGTGTGTGTGTGTGTGTGTGTGTGTGTGTGTGTGTGTGTGTGTGTGTGTGTGTGAGTGAATGCTGCTCTGAACAGCTATTTTGAAAATGTTTGCTTTCATATTTTGGAAATGCATCAGATATTAAGTTTTACTACTGTTTTTTTTTGCAGTTGCAGCAAATTTTAGCAGCATTTCAGATTGCTGTTTCTGATTGGACTGAATTTATCTTCACCTTGATGTATATTTACTCATCCATGCACCCAGTCAAACAAAACCCTGGTACAATTGAAAATAGGGCTATGCAATGTCCCCGAAAACTAAATTGTTTGTGAATCCATTTTAGTCTGTAGTTATAGTTACATTCAATGGAGCCCACTTAGAGTGCTACACAGGGTTTCATAGTGAAGATAAACAACATACAATGAGTGAAATAACTCATGTTGAGGTTATCAGAAATACAGCCTTCACATCAGGAAAAAGTGCCTATTTTCCATAATGCACAAATTGAGTTATCTGCAACACAGATATCTTAAATATATTGCTTATATACATTGCTAAATAAATGTTCGCCTACAGCTTCAAAACTCACATTTGTTTCACATTGATAGAACAAAATACTGCACACCATCCTTCTGTGTCAATCTGAATCCCTTTGCCAATAGCACTTTGGAATGTATACTGTTTTCTGGATTGAAGCATTCAAGGTGAAGGTACAGTCACATTGCAGGGAGCAATCATAATAATAGAAAGCAGCAAGAAAAGAAAAGTGATTTCTTAAAGATATTTTTATTGAGGGAAAAATACACTTTAATGCCTCAAGGTTAAAAAAATATTACATTGCAAAACCTGCTTAAAAAGCTGTTTCCCAATTCCAATTTACATAGTAATTGTGTAACGTACCTCAATACTTTTGCTAGGTAGGATACAAGAGGATAGAACATAATTCAATATGTGTTCCACAGGACATCAGTCAAACTGACTTTATGCCACATCATATATATATATATGATGTAAAAAAACATGTCTGGAGGGGATCTTTAATTTTGTCACTTTTCATGTGTGAACACACGACATACTCAAAATATGCTGCTAATAAGAATATTGTATAGAGTTCAGAGACAGCTATAGATGTATTTTCTCTCATTTTAAAGTAATTTCAGACGTAAAAACATGCACAGGTCAGGTATCCAACGTCATAACTTTGGGAAAAAAAAGTACATCCACCAGCCACATTAATGCCAGTGCAAAACAGTACAGGGCGCTCCGAAGTTCCCTTTAATGTTCCTTTTTTCATGATGTCTGGTTCCCTCCTGGTCTTTTCACTGCCTTTCATCTTTCTGCCAATTCACAGAGCAACATTAGGCCTCCACTGTTGGCTACTTCTCCCCTTAAGCTGTATTTAAAGTTCAAAATATATTTTATGAACCAACTTCATGTAAAGTTGGTAGTTTTAATAGCTTATATTACAATACATTTTAATTGTATTTCATTCCTCATTAAGTTGAATGGAGGCTAATGTCTCAATCACGCTAGTTTTGGCATAGACTTAATGACGCGATTAATAGCAAAACACAATTCTATAATGAGGTGTGTGTGTGTGTGTGCTGGCTGAGCGTTCATGATTGGTGGTAGCATGCGTATGTAATGTGTGTGTGAATACGCCTGTCAGATGCTGCTACACCCTGGAGGTTACTGTTTGCTTGTGTGTGGGCATTTATGCCAGTCTGTGAATGCTCCTGTGTGCGTGTGTGTGGATCTCTATCAGTGTGTAGGTGTGTGTGTCATTGTGAGTTTGTGTATACAGCAGTCTTTGTCAAAGCTCCCCTCCAATTAAAGTGGAAATGCATGCAGTGACCTACTCCCAAATGAGTCCCTTTTTTTACCCGGCAGGCCACACTCTATGAAGAATCTCTAACAAACCTGTGTGTGTATGTGTGTGTGTGTGTGTGTGTGTGTGTGTGTGTGTGTGTGTGTGAGACAGAGAGAGAGAGAGAGAGATAGAGCTTCATGAGTCCCATTGCTGGGAATTCACCTCAACACCAAATTACACCAAACTCTATTAATAGGTTTAGTTGCAATTTGTGTGTGTGTGTGTGTGTATCTGTGTGTGTGTGTGTGTGTGTGTAATAGTGGGAATGACTTTCCTTGTCTTTCTTCCACTCTCACTTTGTATCTCTCTGTCCATCAGTGTGTGTGTTTGTGTGTGTGTTGTGTTGCTGACTGTGGGTTTTTTTTGGCTGTTTTGTTGACTGGATTTGAGGATTACAACTGGATTTTTTTCTCCCCACATTTGTCATCTTCCACTCATCTGTCCAGCCCCTGCTTGGAGCTCTGCTAACACTTGCCGCACCGTCTCACTGCATGACTGTGTGTGTCAGAGTGGAGAAAGAGCAAAGAAGAGGAGAGTTGAGTGGTTTAAGAAAGTATGTGCACAAGGTGGGAGGGGGAGAGAAAGAGAGAAGCAGAGATTTGTGTGTGTTTGCATGTGTGTGCACATGTGGTTGAGAAAAAGGTGAGGGCAAGATATGCATAAGTAATACATAGCCGCGTAGTGAAAGGTACACGGCTGTGTATTACACCCCCCTCCTCCCCCAGAGCCCTGAACAAGTGCTCCAAAACTGTCACTCACAAATGCCAAAAAAGGAGTGAGGATGCAACCATATCCACAAACAGCCTGGTGCATGAATATGTGCGTACAGAAGTGTCCTTTGACTGTGTGCACTTTTACAGAGTGTGTGGAGGTACATGCCTGTGAATATGCAAAGTATCCACTGACAGGCCATGTCAAAACTTTGGTAGAAAGCAGCAGGTATTTTTAAAAAGTCTTTTTATGGTAATGTTAGATTGCCAGGCATCATATTACCATGGATTTCAATATCTGTTCTTCTGTCTATCAGGGGAGTTCTTTAAAAAGTATTTTGAGTGTGTTTGTGTGTGTGTGTATCAGTGGGTGAGAGAGTGGTAATGGTTGTGGTTGATGGTAACTGCTATCATGAGCCAAGACAGAGCATGTGTGTTGTCTCAAGGCAAGGTGTTGGGTTTAAACAGGTATTTTTGTGTGTATTTTGCAGTCTAGCAATCCCATTCCATTTCATTAAAAATATTATTCTGTATGAATAACAAATGCTAAGTAACAAACATAGAACATCTCCAGTTGCTTTGAATTTGTGCATATGCTGTTCACTTGGATACATAAATTGGACAGACAAATTTAATTTGTCAGTTGGGATGTAGGCTCAGTGAACTGCTACACACCTATAACATAGACTCATCCAACTAAACGCTTCGCTCATAGAGACTGAGGACAATCTCCCAGGTTTCGTTGTTAAAACTGGGAGGAAACAATTAGAGAGTTTAAAAAAAGAGCTGCATTGCAGAACCAATCCAAAGTCTTTAGGGTGGCCCTTCATATTGGGCAGAGGAGAATGTGGGGAGAGCATCATTGCCAGTAAGGCGTGTCCTTGACAAAATGTAAGGGGCGTAGGTTTGTTAGCGGTCGTTCATGCCACCGTTCAAACAACTACTGCATTTAGAAATTGAGAAACTACCCAATAACTGATGAGGATAGTCAAGCTAGCATTACCACTTGCAAACTAATCCGTTAACATGGTTACCACTGAGCTATGACTACAATATTATCTTACAGATCACACTGGCTTTGGGTTTGACAATGTTGTTTTATGAATTTTTACTTAGAACATATGACGACAAGTTTCAATAGGAATTGATCATTTAAAATGACTTTTGTTGTCCTTTTTTTTTGTTGCCCTGAAATACTTCTGAGCAACACACTGAATCACCAGCTGCCTGTGAACGAATACCCTTCTGGTTTTCTTTGTCTTTCTCTGCACAACGTACAGCAGTAACAGGTCATCATTATCCATTTTCCTAAGCTGCTGACACAGCTGGAGCACGCAGTGCATACTTGGCCCCACTGTTTACAGAACGTTATCATTCATAAGTGCGGATGCTCACATCGTTATCGTTATAGTTATTATAGTTATCGTTCTTGGTGTGGACAGCCTTTTACTCTCTAGAGGATGAACTGTTTCCACTTTGGACACTTCATGAGCTCTTCTGTAACAGTAATCTCAAATCAAACTTTCAACTTTATACTTCATGCTCCCAAGAAGATAAACCCTTTCCATCATGGACACACCATGAACTTTGAATGCATATATGTATAAGTTTACACAAGTTATACTGTCTTTTGTGTGTGTGTGCAGGTAAAGGATGTGATGAAGGATGTGATGGCGGGCCTACAGCAGACCAACAGTGAGAAGATTCTGCTGAGTTGGGTTCGTCAGAACACACGCCAGTATCCTCAGGTCTGTTCTTTCACTTTTCACTCTGTCTTGTCCTTAATCCACAGGCTGACATACTGGATCTACTGTTAGTTGTTTCCTACAGCAGTCTCAAGTCTCTATGTATTTTCAGGAAACACCAGTATAATGACATAAAAAACTGCCGCCTTATTAACTCACCATATAAATCTTGAGTAACTATTGCTGTCTCAATTTAAAAGCAATAGCTTCAAGTCTAAAGAGTAGAATCATGAGCCGAAGTGTAGACTGCCATTACTCTGCCAAAGACTTCATGTTTTTTTTTTCTTTTTCTAGTTATCTGTCTACCTGTCTGACTGTCAAACCCTCAAGCCTCATGAACAGATTTTCATGAAAGTTGGTGGACAGATAGGCTTTGGGCCAAGGAATAATGGATTAGGTTTTGGTGGTGATCCAGATCTGGGATTAGTGCCATCAGATGATTATCTTTTTATAGCCCCAAGCATGAAACTAAAGACAGAGAAACTAAGAATATGTTTTCAGGGTGAAAAAAAATCCAATTAACTTAAAATTTCAGCAGTAGGGATGATGGCTTTGAATGAGTGTTCCTAGAGGTTTGTACAGAGTACCATCTAGTTTTTCCTCCATTTCATTTAGTTTCTTTTGGCTTAGACTGTTCTCTACTGTATTGTAAGCCTTTTAGGCTAGACTGCCAAGAGCACTTACAACACAGCCTATGCTGCCTTTTGGATCAAATATGGCTTTTGATAGCTGTTTTCATCCAAATTACCTTAAACTATCCCAAATGCACACTTTGAAAGTGTGATCTTTATTTTCTAATCAGGAAGATCTTATCCTGATCTACTTTCATTATGTGTCTGTTAGCCAAACAGCAAATCATATCTAAAACAAGCTTTGAGTTTCTCTGCTTGCCGAAGCAGTGTGCATGGGAATCTAAGAGTGGTACCATACTCTAAAGAGTTTAGAGGTCTGTGTTTTTTATCACCTCCCAAAAACACAACAGCAAAAGTGAATCAAGCAATGTGTTTGGCTGGTTTGGGTTTACCATAACCTGTGAATGTTAGCATGGCCAGCTAACTAGCTTAGGCTACTACCTACAGTAGTAACCTAGTGTTACAGCACCAGTGGGGTTATAGGTTATGTCAGACAAATCAGCGTTCAGAACTGGTACATCCACTGAGGGAGCCAAGATGCTACTATATCATAGTTTAGGCTAACATTAGCAGCTTTGTCCTACTCTTTATTGGATTCAGGGAAGTTCAAACTCCAACAATGCAATGAACGTTACCCAAGATAGTTTGAAAATACAAAGAATAAATCATAAATCTAATGACTTATGTGACTGTGGCATTAGCCTTTTTTAACATATCATGTGTGTTGCCATCATATGCATATTTACCATAGCCTTTTACATGCTAACTGTTTTAAAAGGATTCGACTGGAAACATTAACAAGTCAGTTTTCAACCAACTCACAGAGTTTAATTAGCTAACATTAGCCAGCTAAAGCTAATAAAATCTGCTAGTGACAATCGTCATTTTCCGCTGACAAATTGTTTCTAGAAATGAAATAAGGTTGCTTGTGGTTACTTCTGAGCAATACTGAAGACACTGTTTCCAAAATTCCTACAAAGATGGAGTGCTAAACCTGACACCATTAATGTAAAGTAAAATGGCTGCCATGGCTGCCACGAGGCCTTTTTGCAATGGCTCTGTTTCTGAAAATGTTCAGGGCCCCAAACTGTACAAGTGTGCCAAGTTCCATGCTTTTATGAAAAAGCGAACATTTCACCTCAAATTTGGCACATATCACCTGGACTAATTCTAAATTATGTATGTTACATGCCAGAAGGGAAGGCTTGACAGGTGTAGAAACACTATCTAAGAGGAGCAAGGTTTAGTGAATTGTCAGTTGACTCAGTACTTTCTAAGGTCCATGCAGCTTTATAATACATATGAAACCCATTTTTCACCATTGTATTCTGTCTCTCCTTGTAGAAAAAAGCCCAGATTTGCAATTTGAGAGTGAAAAGATATTTTTAATCCAATGAACACAGATGAAAATGGAAACCAGTAGCCTATTGGGGTGACAGTATTTCGACAGAGGGTGTCACACTGCATTCACAGGTTGGCCCTTTAACATCCATTATCTCTGTCCTCAGGTCAATGTGGTTAACTTCTCCAGTAGCTGGAATGATGGATTGGCCTTCAATGCCCTCATCCACAGCCACAGGTACTGTAGAATGACTAGTGTGTGTGTGTGTGTGTGTGTGTGTGTGTGTGTGTGTGCAGAAAGAGAAACGGAAAGAAAATAAAGCAATAGACAGGAGGAGTGTTTAGATAAGGAAATATAAAAGCAGTATAGAGGGAGACACAGTATGGGATTTATTTATAAATTGTGGTCTTGTTCACACATAATATTAAGTGGTTACACTTGAAGGTGGCAATTGACTCCATCAGTACAAAATACCCAGAAAAAAAAAAAGTTCAAACAGAGTAAGAGAAAGGAAAAGACAGATAGTGGTGTGACAGCAAGGTTTGGAGACACTGAAGTCATGAGCTGTGTCAGGTAGATTAATACCACCTTCATATCTGTGCATTAATTATGGAGCTAGAGCCAGTAGTTGATAAGGTTAGCTTAGCATAAAGAGTGTAAGCAGGTGGAAAGAGTTAGCCTAATTTTTTAACTCTGCAGTGAAACTGGCTGTCAACACCCCTAATGCTGACTAATCAAGGCGTGATAGCTAATTTGTTTGATTCATACACAAAAACAAATGCAACTCACTGTCAAACCACAAGTTGTTTGTTCTTTTTACGTATCAGAAATAAGTATATTTCTCAAAATGTCAAACACTTGGTTTAGACCTTATTCACTGAGGCATGGACATGACAAATTTGTTGGGAAGTGGAGCTGAAGCTTGTTTTCATATTAACTGAAATTGCTGGCTACTGCTCATTTTGTGACCTTGTGGTTAATCTGCTCACACAGCTGCGTACAAATGATGTGTACAAGAATATAATTAACCAGGTTAAATAGGTTCCATGCAAACATCATATCATTATATGATTAAAACCAGGGTAAGATCATAACCTGGGATACTGTGCATGTGCTAAACTCGAGTTATGCGGTCTTAAGGTAACACGAAAGCTGTAACGAGAAATGATCATCTACACCCTGTAATAAAAATGAAAGTACAGGTGTCAACAAGCCCATCTACAGGGTCAAGATTGGGAGCCAATATCAATAATAATGCCAGATGTTTGCTGTGAATAACACGCTGCTCTCTGTAAAAATACCGACCACCTGTGAGTTTGAGTGAGTCAACCACTGAGCCACGTTTCTGTGACATTTTGCAGGTGAACCCACCTCTACAGTGCTGCTTTTAGTTGAAAACATCAGTATTTTGTTAATGCTGAGGTTTGAGAGTCTAAATGACTAACATCCTCTCTTTATGGATATAAAAAAAATATACAAAACAGACACTAGTTCAAGATCCAGTTCAAGTTTATTTGTCACTCACATGAATTCACACATATAGTTGAACCAAACGTCGTTTCTACAGGGTCCTGTGCAAGTCAAACACACACATGAGCAACCAAAAACAGAGAACACACAATAAATATATATCTAAAAAACACAAATACAGAACTCTGCATCCAGCTGTCAGATATACTGTGTCTAAATTGTTGCACTAATTTTAATGCAAGTTTGTTGTAAGCTGTGTGCACAGTGTAATGAAGGGGAAGTACATCAACTGTAGGACTGAAATACATTAAATTTTGGATCCTAAAACTTGGCCTGGACATCCATAAGTGAAAACAGAGATACTGATAATGACTGAACCTTAACATAGAAATGACAGAGACTGCCTGCACAGATGATCAGAAACCATGTTAGAATCATACATGGATATGAATAACAAGGTTTCCTGTTGCACAAGATTAAAAACAGAGTTGCAGTGTGTATTTAAAGTGTTCATAACATGACAGAGACAGAAGTTGAGTAGGTTGAACTAAAATAGAAACAGAAACAGCCCTGCACAGCACACTCTGGTTCACCATTTTGTCACTATATTATCACACATTAAGTAATGAAAAGTTCAGCTGCTGTATACCGTATATCTAGCTTAAGCACAGACCCAGTGGAGTGAAGTTGCAATATAATATAGAACAGCTATATCATGGGATATTAAATAAACTAGTGAATGAACATCAGTAACTGGATAACGGATGAAAGGCCAGATGGATTGTTGGATGAATGGCTTTGCAGAGGTGATACAGTGTTAATCTGCCTCCATGGATACCCATGAGGGTTTGGGTCTCAGGCCTGGGTTCATGTAATTATGAATGAAATCATGGTTAGCTTGCATGAACATCTGTCAGCGGTGTCCTTACAGGAATACAGAGCGGGAGATCACACACACCAAAGCCATCCATGTTTCCCCTGCAGATTATGTGCTCTGGTGCTTCATGCCAACATTATATTTACTGAGTGGAGGATTACACCATGCAAATTTTCAAACTATGAAATGAAAAAAACATGCAAACTCAGCATTGTATTTTGCATTATTACAGTCTACTTTTACTGTTTATTGAAGAAATAGACAGGAGAGTGTGCAGAGTACAGTTAAATATCACTGCACAGCAGATAGATACATGGTTGCTGACCTACTGTAAAGTGATTCCAAAAATAAACCTGACTGCATCAGCTAGAGTGAGTTAATTACAGCCTGTTTTATATTTAAGAAAATAAATCTGAAAACTTTTTTATTGCTACAAGGTCAGCCCTTTTTACTTTGGAGAATGCTTCTTGCAGCCCTTTACTCAACATATGCTGAGGAATTTGCATAGAGATCTGAAAATGATCAACCAGGGACACGATCTAGTAAATACTCAGGGTATTGCTCTAAATGTGAACAAAATTAAAATATAGATACAGTAGTTTCATGATCCCGTGACTTCTCCTCCCCAGACCTGAGCTGTTTGATTGGAGCACAGTGGAGAAAAAGACGTCGGCGATCGACAGACTGGAACACGCCTTTAATAAGGCAGAACAACACCTGGGGATAGAGAGACTGCTGGACCCCGAGGGTAACTAACACACACACACGCATGCATGCATGCACACACACACACACATAGCTGCACACGTGCTTATTCCAGAGAAGAATATTCGAGGTGAGTTACAGGTCCCATCATATTTCACACCTTCCAATCATGCACCTTAATTGGCCCAATTGAAGATGATGTGTCATGCTGTGGTTGGGTGTTGCCACGGTGATAACTGTGATGACTTTGGTGGAAGGACTTGATGAACAGACAGGCTGACCGATAGGAGGTAAAAAATGTCCTCACTTGCCAGAAAAGTCCTTTGAGTGAGTGCAAAATAACAACAGAGACGCCTCCTATTAAATATATTCTCTCTCTATCCATCAGTGCCAGATTTGCGGCTGACCTAAGACCAGTTTACAGACTCTTAATCAAAACTGTCATGCAGGGATAAAGTGAGTAAAACTGACCAGGGTCAAAGTTTATTGCAACACTGTCTTCAGTGCTTAGCTGTCTGTGATGAATGGTGGTGATGTTTTTTAAACATGGGCCTTGATTTACTACACATATCAGAAAAACTGCCAGAAATATCGCCTCTAAGAAATAGCTGGAAAGATCAATAGAGAGTTGGGTGGGGATTAAATGATCAGTGTGGGTGAAAATGCCACAGACCTGCATAAAGATTTTTTTTTTCCTTTTTTACCACCCCCTTATAAAAATCATTATTTTAGAAAATCATTCTCCTTTCCTGTTCCAACTACTCTAATCCTAAAGCTTAACCTCAATAATTAAAATAATCAAACTGTAATGCTTCAGTAATAATGAAGAAAACAAATAACAAGCCTCCACCAAATATATTCAGGTATGTCAATTATTTCAAGAGGTTCCCTTTTGCCAATCTAAGTTTCTCCGGTCTAGCAGCATTTCAAATAATTATTTTTCCAGAGGATGGTCATGTTCACCATGTTCACCACCACTGGTTTTACACAGTTTTACTAACCCATAAGTACAGTCTGTTACATTCTTTTAGCCATATTTGAGTTTTGGTCCAGAACAGTGCCACTGAAGGGCTGAACCAAAATATTAGTTATAATATAATATAATTATTAGATTTAATGAATCTACGTCACCATTACAAAATCTGCACATTGGAGACTGTTCAAGACCTTGTAGATTTCACATTTGTTTTGTGGCTAAAGTTCTGTAAAACATTTTAAATTGAAATACTCACATATTAAAATCTTCTGTAGTTGGTTCATATAACGTTTTACATATCCAATATGACATAAACTTTGTTCAGGCAGGATTTGAATATATATTTCCAATGAGTAATGACTTAAGGTTAATATTTAATACATGACTATTCAACAGTTTTTCACTTCCAAGCTCATATTTTTATATAAATATGTTCAATATGTTTTTCTATTCCATATAAAAGAAATCTTTTCAATACTTGAAGTTTAAAAAGAAGAATCAAGGCCTGGGTATTGACATATATAAGTCTGATATTCCAAGGACATTAACTAGGGTTGTTTTACCATATTTGGTCAAATGGTCACCTCTCAACACTTTGCAATGGTCTTGATTATACATGAAATCAGAAACTGAGTGGTATTCCTCTTTAATCCCCCCTGTTGTGAGTGCAGTGTTCAGGCTTTGAGCCAGCGCGATAGGGAGCGTTGTAATCCCTCGCAGCTCGCTTAAGCCTTGAAACGACACATCACGGCAGATGAATTTCCATTGATCTTACAATAAACAATCACTAGTTGGGAGCAAGTGGGGTGAACATGCGTCATTATTATGCTGTGCATCAATGCTCAAAACACTATTAACCCCCCACCTGGGCTTTCTGAGCATTTTCTCGTGCTATGAAAGGATTTCATATTGTTTGAGGTTTTTGTGGCTCATATCTCAGCAAAGAGGAGCTGTCAGGATTTGGGAAGCTGGACGCCCGTTTGAAGTTTACTCCTTTGAAACAACACATCATCTGTGTTGTTAACAGCAGTTTTAATGCTAGGCGTCAAATCACAGTGGACACTTTGGTGTAAATCATAGATAGAACCATGTTCCTCTGTTTTCTCTTTGCCTTATGTCTGTCTCAGTTAAATTACTTGTTGGCAGGAATGTCTTCAAGAGGGATTATTATCAAAGCTGTAAACAAATTGTCTACTTTTTGTTTTGTTCAAACCACATTGTAGTCAGAACATTTTTTACATCCAATTGCTTTGGAGGGGGACAAACAGCTTTACCTCATCATGAGGATAGTTAGTGATTTATTATACAAGATAAAGCATCTAATGTTGATCTGGATTGTGGATGACTCATAATATTTTGGTCATTTCTGTCTGAATGAAGCTAATTTGTGTCAATTCAGTGGAGAGGTATAGAGAGGCAGATTGAAACTTTTCTTGTGGGCTTGTCTCTGTTCAACAGCTAGTTTGCAGATAATAAAATGATACATAATGGAGACACAGTAAGCCCCTAACACAGCTAAAAGCCAATCAAGCATGACCTTACACTGTTAGCTACTGTAAGATCTGACATGAGATCCTCCTTTGCTACCTGCTACCCGGATGCTCATTAAGAAACAATTCTGGCTACTTTGCACATGTGAAAGGGGATATATTATGCACATTTTGAAGTCTAGATTTATATTCTGAGGCTCTACTGTAATATCTTTTACAGATTTACAGTTCAAAAAAGTAGTGACAAGGTAGCAAATAGCAGAAAGAAGCAAAAGATATGTTGAGTGCAGGTTGAAGCCCTGACTTTTGACTTGCAGGGAGCATTTCTACACACTTTGACCATGTTCAACACCAGTATATAATATATGTAATAACAGAAAATCACAATAAGTATATATTCCCACAACCAGTTAACCAGTAATTAGCTGCTTTGGCTGCTGTGTTTATAATCACATCTCAGCCCTATTAGTTTGTATGTAGAATCATGAATGAATGACATGAACATAAACAATACTTTACAGGAAAATGGAAAATGCAATCCAGAGTTAGTTGGTTAGTCAGCTAGCAATGTTGGTTATTTAGTAGAGAAAGCTCACATTCTCAACATGTAGCTCCAGTTCTTACTTACTCCTTCCTTTTAGGAGGCATTTTATTGTAAAAATTGTGGGTCAATACAAGAATAGAAGAAGTCATTTCTGAGGCTGGCACTAATTTCCACATTCAGCCTAATAAAGTCAAACTGTTTTTCATGATGTGATTTGACAACGCTCTTTCACACCTCTTAATGACTTGCTGTGCACTGACTGTGGAGACCAATTAGTGTGAAGTACACAGGCCACCACATATGCTGTGGCATGTCACTTGTAAATGTGTGCAATAATGCTGTAATGTATGTAAATGCTTTTTTACCCACATTTGACCAGCTTTTGCTAAAAAAAAAAAAAAGTCCTGGAGATCCTATACAATCTGTTATATAGTCATCAAAGTGCCATTGAAATAATGGTTATAGTCTAAGAAACATCAAGGAAACTGGAAATCCATTTTTAATAGACAGCTTAGACATCTTTTTGCCTGCAAATCACCAAAACCACGCTCACTGCTCTGTGCTCGTCTCCACTTTGGCACCAAGGAAATGTTAACATTACTAGAGAGACTACACAAAACTCAGCTGGTGGATTAGTCTGTACAACAGCGCTAGCCTAGCACACAGTCCTCCAGCCAGAAAGCACCAGGTAGCCTGTTCAGAGAGGGAAGTATCTGTTTACCAGGCTCACTTAGATACTGAGAAAAAAAACACATCATCAAAAAACAGAACAGAACGATTTTCTAGACCCATCCATTCTCAACAATATGGCTGCCAGAGGTGTTATTACATCACCTCAAAGCTTGCATACTAAAAAGTTGAATACTTGCTTTTTAGTATACTGTACAGGCATTGAGATGATGTCATAACCCCTCAGGCAGCCATATTGGAGGTTGTGATATCGAGGGATAGTCTCTGTATTACATAATCACTCTCTTCATTTCATTAGTCCATTTCTCTTTCCCTTTTCACTCCCCGCTGTTTATCCTGCATTTGTCTCTTTTCTCTCTCATCAGCTTCTCTCTCTAATTCCTTTTAAACTCCTCTTTCTTGTCTTTGCGTTGTTTCTTTGTGCTCTCGAGCCTTTGTTCACTTCTCTTCCCTGGAATCAAAGCTGACAGCCAGCTGCCGCCCTGCAGCTCGGGGTCTCAAACTTTATCTCTTGGAAGCCATATTCCTCACGTATTCCTTGAACACATCAGGAAACCGTGGAATATTGGTTAGACATGTTTCTCTCTACCAAGCTCTAAAGTTATGTCTGACCTAACGTGGGTTGTAACAACTCGGAGAAGTCATGAATGGAATAATATCATTTGTTTTGTTGGATAAAAATAGATTTTCTCAATTATAAGCTAAACACCACTGTCAAAAGCAAATCTTTTCTGGGGAATAATCTGAGAAGCTATTTCAATCCAAACTAATGACATTTCCACAGTGTATGTTTACAGACAGATGTAATCACCACACACACACACACACACAGCCGTACAGATATCCTTGAAGCAACATGCAAGAAAAAAAATGCAAATACATTCATAAATACACATCAATACACACAGTCACATGCTTGCACACACAAAAATGGGTTCACTTACAGCACAATCACCCACACACACACACATCCACATGTACAAACATATACAGTAATATACACACAGACACCCATAGAGTCTCATAAGTATACACACATAGCTGCATAGCTTTGTTGAAATGATTAAAATGGAGATCATGGGACAAAAAAAAACAGCAACTGAGTGTGCTAAACGAGTTAGGGGTGTGTACACACTTCCACACACACACTTGCAGATGGTGGCATTATTTATGGAGCTGTTTGTCCTCCTCAGACAAACAATAACACCCTCCGATTTTTCTGTGATGCTGATAAATCAGTATTCCACAGCCAGAACTATGACTCTTTCTCTAGCTTTATCTATCTATATCTCCCTCTCTCTCACACACACACACACACACACACCTAACACACATATCTTCCTTGCCACGCTTGCATAGTCCACACACACACAAATTTCTGTTACTTTGTGTCTGGCTATTTTTCTCTTTATCTTTGTGTTTTTTTTCCTGTCTGTTGTCATCTCTTTCTCTCTGCTGTTCATTAGTCTTACTGTTGTGAGCTGCTATCCATTACACACACACTACACACCACTCTGTTAACATACCCACAAGCATCACTTCATTAGCACTCCATTTCTTTCTGCGTCTGACTTTCTTTCCACCCCTTTTGCTCTCCTTACTCCTCTCCCTCAGCTCGACCCCCCCCCCTTTTTTTTTTTTTTTCCTTTCCTCTTTCTATCTCCGTCTCAGTCTCTCTTGGTGTTCATTTATCTGCGGTGTCTCACCCTCGCTGTCATCTGTCTCTATTACTTTTGCTCTGGGCTGACTGGCTGGGCCACAGGCTGTGGCCAACCTTCCTGAAATCACAGCACTGTTTTATCTTTGTCCACCTTTTAGAAAACTTTGCTCCAGCTTAATTTAGCTGTAAGATTCAGGGCAGACAGAATGACTGACAAACACTGATGCTATGGGAAATAAAAAGCAGCTAAAACACTGGCCTCCAGTTATTCATGAGCACAAAGAAAAATGACTCAAATCTGTTTTTGCAGTTAAAAGACCATCTAGTGCATTACCCTGCAGCCTCTGAGATGTCTTATAAGTGGCCATCACGTTCTGTTACACACACTGATGCACTCGTGCAGTCATTTTTAAGCTCCATCAGATTGGAATAACTATTATTTGTTTTCATTACTACTTGCTTATTTATCTCAGACAATATACTGTCACAAAGACTAGCAGGAATGGACCCAAATGCAGAGACTGTAGGGAAAGCAGGGCTGAAGAGAAACTTCTTTATTCAAGGCTCATGCAGGTAAAATAAAGCTGGTAGGTCAAAAAGCTAAACTGACCGCTGAGCCGAGCAGAACAAAGTGAACAGAGGATCCAACAAAGACTGAACAGAAAAAGCAGGACTTAAAAACTGAACTTATGAGTAGATGAGATGCAGGTGGGGAGATGGGCGGAGAAGCTCAGGAGAGGGGAGCGAGGTGACGAACAGGAGAACAGACAGGGAGCCGATTGTCTGGGGGAAACACAGGGAGCAGGGCAGGGTGACGAGGCTGATAGAGGGCAGGTGTGGGGAAAACACAGAGCAGGGCAGGGCTAACGAGGCTAGATGCAGGACAGGTGTGGAGGGAAAGGCAGGCGAGGGATACAGGGGCAAAACACAGGGAAAACAGAAAACCAAAACCCCAATAAACAATCCCCTTCTCAGTAAATTGACATACACAAAACTGTAGCAGAACACACATGAAACATACACAACACTTCAACCTCCCCCATCTGCAACAAACAAAAACAAAAATCACTAAAAGTCCACAAACACAGATTCCATGACATATACACTATTTCAAAATCTTTTTTTCTCAGTTTTGGCCCTCCATCCACACCAAGCTGGCAGTTAATAATTATTATGATAACCTTTATTTTGCATAAATGCAACACAAAGTGCTTTACATAAAAGTGAATGATTAAAATCTAAAAATTGTGACATTTGCAATAAACTAAGGATAACAGCAGTAAAATAAGATATACTAATAATAAGATGATAATGAAGATATTTGTGTTTGATTCCTTTTGGAAAACAATGAAAGCTTTGCGTCACCACTAACCTCACTTTGATCACTAATTTAAAATGTCAGTATTACTGATTGCATAGCAAAGGTTATTAAGCTGTATTTATTTAAATTTTGTAAGACAACTATAGGACCATAGAAGGCTGAAATGTTCAGTCAGACATTGGGTGAGGACCAAAACAGTAGGAGGGTAAGTGGGACTGTATTCCAAAAACACACACACCTGGCACATAGTTTTGTAAATGATCCAACACCAAGTCCTATGCAGGTTAGCAAAAGATAACTAGCAGCTACGTGATGGTTGAAGAATAAAACACAAAACTCACAGGAAGCAGTGATAAGGATCTTGTGTCACAGATCATCCTCCATACTGTTACATAGAAAAACACTCCTTCCATATGTATTAATCAACAACAGCAGTAACACACTGCTGTATATTTCACATGTGTACCAGTGATGATACAGTATGATATAAATAGACTGTTTTTGAGATACATGCATTATGCGCAGAAGATACACAACTGACCTAATTGCAGTTAATGAGGAGGACAAAATTAATGTCCAGATTTCATATATTACATTCTATCATATTAGATCTTTATATTATATTACTTATTATTACTGTTTGTTCATCTGTATGAAGTAAAGTGATGATGTAGCGCAAGAGTGGACAGAACAGCTGAGACGCAGCAGACTAACCAGACTGTCTGTCACACTCCAGATGTTGGCTGTAATTCACAGTATTGTTTGTCATCTGAGAGAAGAAAAAGAAGAAATGAAAATGTTTCCAATGTTCAGGCCTTTCAGTGTGGATGGGGATCTTTACAAAAACAACTTGAAAAGGCTGTTGTGGAAGCTATTTTTCTTTCATTGATTGTTCAGGTTGTTCATCTCGAGTGGTTTATCTCTTTTGGATTTTGACATTGAGTTATTTCTCTCATTCTCTCTGCTCTTCAGATGTGGCCGTGCCTCACCCCGACAAGAAGAGTGTCATCATGTACATCACGTCACTCTTCCAGGTGCTTCCACAAAGTGTTTCCATGGAGGCCATCCAGGAAGTGGAGATGCTGCCCCGGGCGGCGGCGAGCAGCATCACCCGGGTGACGACTGAGGAGCACTATCAGATCCAGACCCAGCAGCGCTACTCTCAGCAGGTGAGACACACACACACAGAGTGCAAACGCACACGATGCACTGATGTTGTTTCAGTCCTTCGTGCAATCGCTGTCTGTTGACAACAATGTTGTTGTTACTATGGTTGCCACATGACACTGTTATGGCTCATTGTTTTTGGGTTTCACTGAAAAATAACTGCTTTTATCACAAGTCGTAGTTCAATTTGAGCCAATTTTCCTCCAGATTTTTGTCCCATGCATCCAAAATGTGCATTTCCTGATACAAGAGGAAGTTCATTAATGTGGTTTACACTAATTGAGAAGACACAGAAAATATTGTGGTAGTAGAAAGTAAAGGGAAAAAATGTGGAGAAAACAGCTTTCTCACCCAGATTGGTGTATGTAAGTAAAGCTTCTTTCAGACATGTACGTAGTTCACATAACAGTGATGACAGTCTCACTGTACATGTCAGTCTCATCTGAGTAAGCGGCTTTTATGTAAAAGTCATGATGGCAATCTTAAAATATGCACACTGTCTGGATTAAGCCAGATTTGAACCCTGAATTGGTTGCCCTGATTAATTTTAGAATCTGGACAATATTCTGTCAGATCAGTTGTTGTTTGACGTGTAACTTGAAGGCACGATGCCCAGTTAATTGCTTGAATGCTTGTCAGACAATCAGTTGGATTTCTGACAGGTCAGAAATTTTGGTCGGCTGTCTGATGTTCCACAATTTCCCACATGGCTGTATTCAAAAGATGCAAAGATTGCACAAAGTAATACTGCTTTTCTCTCTTTTTGCCAACATTGTAGAGGATGTGGTTATCTAGGAATTATCTTGGAATTGTCACTGGACATAACCGACCAGGAATTCTGTGCTTACCTTCAGTTGATCCATACAGTGTGAGCATAAAAGTCACAGGTCATGCAGAAAGGAAGATTAAAACATGTAGTGTGGGTTAACACAACGCCCAGCTTTTTGGACCTAGTAACAACACTTCCAACAAGAAAACAAGTCTGAATTGAATGCCGTCAGATTAACACAAAGGCTGCAGCAGCACAAGGTTAAACACAGTGAGAGAGAGAAACTTAACAATAAATCCTCTGTTTTGAGTTAGTAAATTATATATACAGTCACTTTATTGCATCAATCGATCCTGGTCCTTGTCTATAGTGCAGCCCATGTTTTGTGCCTTTTCAAGAGAAAATCCAGCATCTCTGTCCTCCAGACAACCCCAAAATCTGATCCAAAGAATTTCAAGGCGTCACACGCCTGAGAAAACCTGAGAAAATGTATTTTAGAGGATTAACTTTGAGAGGAGGCGGTAAGCATCCCTGGCGCTCACGTTGGTCATTAATTAAGACTTCAACAACAACATTTTAAAATCCATCACTGATGAATTCTTCTTGATACTGTAACTTCCCAGCTGTTCTCAGCTGTGACACCTCTTCCTCTTGTGTACCAGGTAGCAGGTATTGTAAGATTGAATGTGGCTCTTTCCATACATGTCCTTTCATGTCTGAATGAAGCCATAAGGAACATTTACAAACACTGTTACTTCAATGGAAACGATTGAAGTGGAGTACTTAAGTAGCATTTCTAAAATGTAATAAGAAAAAAAAATCCCCCCAAATTTTTGGGAGAAAACCAGAAATAATGAGCCTTAGACATTGTCATAGAAGCATTGCATCATGTTACCATAGTAACATGCCATTGCTGTCACTGCAGCGATTCTTGTCATTGTGTCTGTGCCTTTTGGTATAATTATGACAGTTTAGGCTGCATTCAGGCCAACAATGCAATGGGTTGCGTTGTTGGGGGCATGTATACGATCCAGGAGGTCCAGTTGGAGCTACAGATTAAACATTTAAAGGCTTATGGGACACCACAACTCTGCACTGGCTCCATTCAAATGAATGAGAGGGCTGGGCTTTCTCACACAGAAGTAATGTCGGTCTGAAAGCTGCTTTGGTGCCGTGATGATGATAAGATGCAATGATTTTTTTTCCCCATGAGCCTCTGCTCTGCATGCGTTGTCTGTGCTCAGCTAAGTGTTATGTACACTCACTGGGTCATTAGAGCTACTTTTTCACCTCAATTTGTCATTGCTTTGTTGTTGAAGCAGCGCCCACACTAAATACTAATATTCAAGTAGGCTTTATAGTATTGCATATTATACAACCAAATGACTGCGTTTGTTTGTACACTGCATATTATCAGCTCCAGAACGGGATTACAACCCAGCTGCAAAATGAGTTTCCTCTCCTTCTAAGCATCAACACTCGCATCCCGCTATCCTGCCAACCTGCCACTTTATCAGGATTACCAAGTGGGCTTCAGAAATTCCCAGCAGGACACACTCTCTGTTGTAGTATTTCAGTGAGACTGAAGAAGGATGAAAGATTTTGGAATAAATTTGATAATGAAGGGTTGAGTAATAGCATTACTATGGAGATGCTTCATTTTTACATCTCTACAAACAGTGAAAAAGCATTAAGGGAAGATCTGAAAGTCCCTCTTTCCCCATAGTTCTGCAAAATAAAATTAAGGTGCTAACCAGCTGTCACACAGGCTCACAAGCATGGTTAAAGGGATTAAGAGAAATGCTTCTGTTTTAATGACAAATTGGATAATGAACAGTTTGATAGTGTATTTATTTCACAGTGGTACAGGTTTCTTGGAGAAACCGGCAGTAAGTAGATTATCACAACCACTATAATCACAAGGCGTGATTAAGAAAGAAACTGCAGCAAATATCATGATTATATCAGCAGACATCCTGGCACACAGACCTAAAAGACAATACCCCTTCAGCTTTACTGCTCCTGAAATTGTTTTAGACAGAAAAAGACCATTTCTGGTCAATCTTTGTTGTGGAACATTTTGGTGTGTAGGCGTACTTTGAAAAATAAGCAATTTTATCTTTGCCTTGGGCCACTGGACCAGTATGTAGGATTTAGTGGCATCTAGTGGTGAGGTTGCAGATTGCCACCAACTGAACCCCCCCCCACCCCCAAGCATGTAGGAGAACCTATGGTGGCCACAAAACTCGAAACAAAACACAAAAGGCCCTCTCTAGAGCCAGTTTTAGGTTTGTCCATTCTGGGCTCCTTTAGAAACATGGCGGTGCAACATGGCAGCCTTCTTTGAAGAGGACCCGCTCTCTATGTTGATAATAAAGGCTCATTCTAAGGTAACGAAAACACAACAATTCTCATTTTCAGGTGGCTATACACTAGTTACAACATACTTATGAATATTGTATTCCATTTCTGCAAAGTCCACTCCGCTAGATGCCACTAAATTCTACACATTGCACCTTTAAAAAGACAAAATGTAGCAGAACTATAAAATCTATGAAGAAGCTGTGTCAAAAACATACAGTATACCTCTTAAGAGTTAATTCATTCCATATACAGTATTGAACCTTAGAAATATTATTTTTAAAGTGAAAGTATGTGAAAAAGGGGGAATATTTGCAGAGGGTTACATAACTCCACTTAATTCCAGTGAAAATCAGCATATTTATTTCAATATGTTAAAGCATTTATACTGAAGTAATACATCTGCCTTCCTGCAAAATACTGACACTGTCTAGAAAAGTCCTATAACAAGTGAAACCTTGGAGGGAAATGTTGAATTATTCTGCTTCATTGACAAAATAGTTCATATATTTCAGAAAAAATACAATTTTGAGAAGAGAATTAGACCAACTCAGCCCTACAAAGGCAAAGTGCTTTAAGTGTTAAACTGGTGAGCTGAACTGTGTAATAAAAAAAATTACACCTTTTTAGGCTGAGTATTTTACTTTGAACTAATGAAGTCTCATCATGTGAATTCCACTAGAGTAAGTTACATCTGCTCTGCTAATCTTGGCTTCTTTAATTCAGCTGCTATTGCTTTTTCCCCATCATGTTTGGATTTAGACATTTTTATTTATGTGGGATAACAAACTGAATTACTAAAATGCTGAATCATCAAAACTGATTCTTCATTTACGGCAAACAGGTAGGAAAGAGTTGGTCACTTAAGCTTTAACCAAAGCTAGCTGTGGCTATCTAACTAGCTAGCTTTAACTGTATAGCTTTACAGCTGTCTTGCTTTAGCTGCCTGGTTCTGAAGTCCAAGCTAGAGTTCAGGTAAGCCCACTTTTACATGCTCTACATGCTGTTTTCTTGGAAATTATACGTTTGTATGGCATAATGACTTAAAGCAGAACTATTCACCATGATACCAAGCATGAATTATGGGCATGACTTCCGGTTATTCCTTTCGCTGAACCTCTGTCTGCAAGAGTTAACATACAGTAGCATATCTAGCTACTCGATTGATTCCATTGTGACAAATGGCAATGAACAATCTGAAAAGCTTATCAGTGCTTCCATAGTAATAAAGATGGTCATGTTTTGTTTAAGGAGGCTGAACAGAACCTTGTCTATCTCAAAGCAGACACAGACCCAAGTTAGAGCATCACATCAAGATTGACACCAGTCTCATGTCTGTGTGGTAAATATGAAGCCACTGCTATCTCAGATACAATCCACCTACCAGCATATCTAAAACTTTATATCTTGTTTATTTAAAATCGGTTTCTCAAAAATCTCTAAGAAAAGGGAAGACACCTGCAGCACACCCCTAACTCTTGCAAACGCTGGTTCAGTGAAGAGAATAACTGAAAGTTGCACCCAAAATTGCAAGGTATCATGAGGATAAGAATAAGGTGGATAGCGAACTGACTCATGTCAGTGACACAACAGCATCTATTTAAAAATAGCTATCATTTGCCACCATGTGCCACTGGTCATATCAGACAAAGCAAGGCTGAGTGTATCGAATTCAGCAAGGGTGCATATGAATTCAACTTTTCATTTGTAACAAGAAGAGTGTGTTGTTTCTTCTTTTAACAGTTAGTCTCATTTTATGGTGAACTATACTGTATTTTGTAGCTTTTCATTTTTTTTAAAGGGTGCATATTCCTGTACTAGCAAACCCAAGATTGGCAAGCAGACAATGCTTTTTCTGGCATGAAAAGTAAAAGTCCCTCAGTAATAAAACTGAAGTAATTGACCATCTTTACACTTATGGACACAGAGCAGTAACAGCATGTGTTCTAAAACAGCATCCATCTGCCATTTCATCCACTGAGCCATCCTTTTGTCACATATTCCAAGTCTCAGAGGCATCAAGGCAAGTAGATGTTCTTGTCCTTCTACTTGTTTATGAGGGATCTCCAAGCCCTGTCAGGCATGCTGGGAAGACATGGTCACTTGGCTACCTCCAGTAAGGACTAATGGCAGTCAGATCTTGTTATCCCATCCTTTCAGTCACCACCTGAAATATGTGAGTGTCGGAATGAAAATTGACCGCTAAATTGAGACAGAACCCCTGAATAAAAGTGCTGTAAAAATAGACCAAATCTCAAGTCACAAATTAGATCTACCAGCACTGACCTTTAGAGCTGAGTTAAGCTGAGGTCAGTGTCATGCTATCGCGCTGAATCGAAGCAGGATGGAGTGAGCTTCCTGGAGTAATGGCTGGTAATATTATTATCTCACTCAGTTTAATGGCCGCATCAACCCCCCCATCAGCTCTCTGTCTACGTCTGAGAGAGGAGAGAAAGTGCAGGCCTTCTCCTTCTGGGAATCAGATTGACGGAAAGAGTGGAAGGATAGAAGAAAAGATGAGAGGGAAGAAATAGGAAGTGGGGAGGTGTACAGATATATAAAGATGTACAGAAAGATGAAGAGGTGGAGAAGGCAGAAATGAAGAGTGAGATGGAGCAGACAAATAGGGAGTGCGAGGAACAAGTCAGACGGCAATAAAACGAGAGGCAGAGAGGGAAGACGAGGGGAGGGAAAAAAAAAACGAGAGTTACTGACAGCGGCTATTATCTGCCTCCTCCCTCATCTGTCATCATCAAAGCAGTGCTGTCACCACCTCCTTAGATCAACATCATGCTACCACCACCTGGGACCCCGGGAAGAAAAGAGACTAGCTTTTCATGAAACATCTCCAAGAAAAAAAAATAGGAAAAAATTTCTAAATCCAAAGTTTGAGACAAGTGTGTAAAAGTAGGACAAAGTCAGCATTTCTGTGACATTATCAGAGTTGTCCTGATGCACTTAACCTCACCTGTCTGATGCTCTGAGCGGGTAGAAACAAACGCTAAAAGTTATTTGCTAGCAACCGTTTGATCGGGAACTCGGTCACCTCTGGCTGTCTGATCTATACAGCAGGAAAAACAGCTAATCCACCTTGAAAGAGAGAAAGGGGAAAGCAGTGAGGGGTAAAACAGGAATGGAAGACAGACAGAGAAACGACTGGTTAAGAAAAGAAGAGAGAGAAGAGAAGAGACGAGGGGTGGAGGTGAAAGGGGAGATTGATAGCTGGGGAGAGGGAATCGAGACAGGGAGACATTAAACTTTTATGAAGTCTGTGGTGTAAAGGTTGACTTGGTTTTAGCGATGCAGCAGCTCACCCAGCTGTCATAGACGACGCAGCATGGAAATGTCAAACAAGCGGGGGAATCAGTCATCAGTTAAAAGTTATTTGTTCATCCAAAATATGATCCTCCCCTGGAGTTAAAATGTCATCAACTCAACCAAACACTTTACTCACATGTATGTATTAAATAATATATATATTTTTTATTATATGGCCATGTCTTAACTTTGATCTGGAGCTGTTTAAGCATAAAAAACAAAGTAAATTTACATTAAGCACATTTTTATTTTTGTTCACAAATACATAAAAACAGAAGAAAAATGTGATAAATATCAAAATCACCTTATTGGAAATAATATGTAGTTATATATAGCTAAGAATGGTGAAATGATAGTTCACACTTTCCACTTGTCATAAAAACACATAGTGACCCTTTAAAATGAATATTTGACTATCTTTAGAGGCCTGAACAGATAAGATTGTTCAGTAACTCTCAAGAGAAAAAGCAAATAGTCTGAAAAAATGAATGTAATGTTGTGTAGCAGAAAATTAATTATCTCACAACAATATTTATCTTGTGAACTATTAGTCAGGGTCCTGATCACCAGGTCAGGTCTCCAGAACTGTACTATAACTGTATTATTAACATATATGTGAGTCTCCTGTAGTCAAGGTCAATGTCACTTTTATTATGTCCCTCAGAAGAAATTTGTCTCTGTTGCGGCAACATCACAATTTAAAAAAAATAATCAAGAAATAACCATCAAATTAGTAGAAAAAATATTTATTAAAAAACTACAGTTGTAAGGCAAAACCATCTCAAGCATACACACCTGAAATAAATTACAAACAGACACATCTTACTTAACCTGCTTACAAACCAGCACAAAACCAGTGGAGAGCAGCAGTTATCTGAGTGCCTGTTACCTTTCTCCACAAGTTGTCCGTTATTAATAGTAAAAGGGGTGTGCCATGGAAAACAAATCTATATAAAGTAGTTTAACAAAGTTTTAGATGAAAGTGTATTTCTAGCAGTGTGGGAAGTTTGGGTTGGCCCTTTCCTGTTTCACCACGCCTCAGACTAAGCCAGATCCATAAAGCCTGCACAGAGCCGCGACCTCAACACCTTTGGGATGAACTGGAACTCTGAGTGTGAGCCAGGCCTTATCACCCAACATCAGTGTTGGACCTCATTAAAGCTCTTGTGGCTGAACAGGAGCAAATCCCTGCAGTCAGGTTTCTACCATCTGGAGGAAAGCCTGAAACCAGAGGAGTGGTGGCTGTTATAGCAGCAGATGAATTCCCACACTGACCATATATTTGTAATATATCATAAAGATGAATGTTTTGCTCTGAGTTGCAGTTTAGATTCTGTATTTCAGTTGTTGGCGAGTCATGAGCTAACTAATGAAGTATTCATATAATTGCCTCTGTCTCTGCTTGAGTAGGAACATGTTATGTGTTAATGCACATGAAGAGGCAGGACTGAAAGGCATTAACACACCAGAGAGAAAAAACACACTCATCCCCCACTTTTAGATTCCATCCAAACTATCTACAACAGCTGTATGACTTCATTTAAAAAAGTGTGTGTTTGCTGCACACTTAATGTATAACATAGCAGTGTAGAGTGATTTAGTGTGCAGTACACTCACACTTCTGGTGAACATTGTGTTCCTTTACTTTCCTGCCGCTGCAAAAAACAGCAGCTCTGCACAGGGTAGTACACTCCCAACAGACCCCAGTGCAAACGTCATCAGAGGTCTACTTTTACTCACTACTAATGCACTGATACATACATTATTTAATGATTAAATATTGATTAATTTAATAAAAAACAATAGTAATTGTATGTTCTAATTTAATTATAAATCAGAAGAATTAATAAAGTAATGAGCCACTACATACAGTATATTTCTTTCAGTGTTCTCATAGTAAACACTAATGAAACTAAAGATCAGTTATTTGTTTGTTAGCCATGAAGAGAAGATGATGAATTGCTGAGGATGTTGTGTTGCTAGTTTGGGATAAATGTGCCTGAGTGAGTGTGAAGCAGGATGTCAACGCCATCAAGCCTGATGATCTTTTCACCCGCAGAGAAAACAAAGTGTTAAACTGGTGACTTTGAAGCACCAGCAGGCAGAAGGAGAGTGTGTCGGGGAAGCTGCTGGATGGGTGTGGTGGGTCTGTAGGAGCTGGACAGAGTATGCTCCAGACAGCATCATCAGCTTTGAACCTGTGCTTCTATATGTTGTTCATTCTGTCCACATCCTCTGCATAACACACCTGTCCTCTCTCCGTCTATGTCTGTCACTGTCTGTCTCTCTTATGTCTGCATTATCTATAGTTTCCATCCAAGGATCTTTTTTTTTGTGTCTTTGAATTCTGAAGCATCAAAGTACCAGTCAAATGTCTTCACATTTACAGACAGATTCACAGTGATGGAAAGTAAGAAAGTACATTTACTCAAGTACTTAAGTACAATTTTAGGTATTTTTAATTCTATTTTATTCTATTTTATTTTTTTTATTCTACTGCATTACATTTCAGAGGCAAATATTATACTTTTTACACCACTGCATTTATCTGACAGTTACAAGTTTCTTTTCATGATAAACATACAGTGTTACCAGTTTCTAAAATATACAGTAATACATAATGTGAAAAACTTTTCCTATTCTTTCTTGTATCAAGATACAGACACTTATTTCTGTAACATTTTTAAACAAGGACTCATTGTTTTAAGACTGGGGGTTTTTCCCAACAGTATATATAGTAATTAAAACTAACTTCACCTTGACCAGCTATAACTGTAGTGCAACTTACACATTAATATATCAGTAACTCAATAATATATGTAACACAATGAAAGGGGCATTCTGCATAATGAATACTTTTACTTTTGATGCCTTAAAGTGAAACTATGTAACTTGTGCTGAACAGCAGCCACTGCGGCCACAAGTGGCTGTTGCAAGGTGGTAAATCAAGTAGAGAAGAGTCAAAGTCAGCAAACTGACTCAATAATGTCTATTATACAGTCATTTTCTACCTCTAGCTAACTAACATTAATCACTGCTACTGGTCACACCAGAACAACTAAGGCTGTAGCAGCAAAACCCCTGAGTGTACTCAATTGAACAGCAGTATACTTTCTTGCTTACATATTCAACTTCTCATTTGTAATAGATTGTGTTACTTCTTATTTCATAGTCGTTACATAGTTACATAGTCGCATTTTAACTACATTTTCCTGATAATACTTTACCTTTACTTTTAATTAGATAAAGGAATCTTAACTGCATATTAACACTCACATGATAAACAAATAAATAGTACTTTAAATAATTATCTGTGTAAGGTGCCTAGTATATTTTCATTTATTGCAGTATTTTCTCTGTTTTCATCTTCAGCAAGCATGAAATATGGCAACATGTACTACATGTGCTGAAATGAAAGTAAATAACTACTTTCCCAATATTAATTTTTCAGACTTTCCATTTCTCTCATAAATGTGTTTTTTGACACTCTGGTGATGGAAACACACCTAATCTGTATTTCTTCTTTTTTTTTCTATGCAGTTTCAAAAGTTCACCTAAAATTAGCTTGACATTTGGATGGAAACAGAGCTTATGTGTGATTATTCATGTTTCTTTTTTTCTCCTCTTTTCTGCTTCTCTTTCTTGCCTCTCTTCATCATCACTTGCTCCTTGTACACTGCATTTCCTCCACTCTACCCCTTCATTTTCTGCTCCTTCCTCTTCTGTATATATATATTTTTTTTTTTTGCTTTTGGATCTTTCGCTCTCTATGTTTTGCATTCTCTCGCCTCTCTGTCTCTTTATCTTCCTCTCTTTGCTGTCCTCTCATACCTATCTGCCAACTCTTCCTCCTCCTCTCTCTGTCCACCTCTGTCTCTCTCTCTCTCTCAGATCACAGTGAGTGTGGCTCAAGGGCGAGTGCAGAGTCCCTCCCCTCAGCCTCGCTATAAAAGCTATGCCTACACCCAGGCTGCATATGTCAAGTCGCCTGAGCAAAAGAGGAGGCGTTTTACTGATCAGGTCCGTGTCTCGCAACGCTAACACTCCACGCCAAATGTCCATCTGTCTGTGCATTTGTTTGTCTGCTCACCTGTATCTGCCCCACTGACAAAAAACGTCCATCTTACCAAGTCTATGTTTGTGTCTTCACTTACAAATGAAAATATTCCATCAGGATGGGTAAATTACATTCACTTCCCTTACAAAGTTGGTTGTTTCATATGCTAACGTGGTGGTTTGATTTATTCTGACTTGTTGACTATGACTATGTTGACTTGTTGAGGTGGACATTTTTTGCAGTGTGTGTGTGTTTAATTCATTAATTCATCAAAATGTATTGTCTTTTTATGTTTATTGGATATGGTTGTTTTAACAATAGGCCTTTTTAATGGACATGTAGACATATGACAGTTGGAAAAGCACAGGTGTGAATAACAATATTAACAATGGCTGAATTCCATTTAGCTGCTTCAGTTTCAAGGTCCTACTGTTGTGCATGCTTGCTCACTGTCACACTGTCATGGCTTATTGGGACACTTGAATAGTACAGAGCCATTGTTAATGTGCTTTTCTGACTAAGTCAAAATGTCTGCTGGGAAAAAGACCTATTGATGAGACTGAATGCCAGCTATGCTTATGGGGGTCGTCTTTTCTTATCCGTCTTTGTACAGACAGCTCTCTTATCAGTAAACAGTTGGATAACTTGCTATCTATTCAGATGTGTCCTTGTAAATATTCCTTTGTGTTTGGGAAATATACTATTTGCTTTTTTCTGAGAGTAACAGTAGATGACGAGTTCAATACCACTCTCATGTCTGTGCATTAACTATGGAGCTAGAGCCAGGAGCGGGTTAGTTTAGCTCAGCACAAAGACTAGAAGCAGCATGACTCAATCCAAAGTTCAAACATACCAGCACCTTCACGAATAAGAGGTGTTGTATCTTATTGTTTAATTCGTACAGAAACTAGCAAACTGCCAGCTGACTGTTGTTGGCTATGTTACAATGTTATCTTTTAGACCACACTGGCTGTGGGTTTGATGTTGTTGTTTGATGGGTTTTTTAATTTTTTTTACAATGGATACATTTCTGTAGTAAATGATTATTGAAAAATTACGTTTACGTCTTTTTTTACAACAAAAGCACTGATCTGCGCCCTCTTTATTATCTGATTTCTCCATTTTCACCACTAGTCACCAAGAAATAGTTACAGCACGCAGCTGCTCACTAAAGCACAACTTGTTTTGAACAGAATGTTTGAACAGAGCCAGGCTGCTGTCAGTCTTTATGCTAAGCTAGGCTTATCGACTCCTGGCTCTAGCTTAATAGTTAATACACAGACATGAGAATGGTATCCTCTTATGTAACTCTCAGGAGGAAAGAGCGTTTCCTAAAATGTTAAAGTAGTCCTTACTGCATTGTTGCTAATCCAAACTAAAAAGTTGTTCTGTAAATCACTGCCTACAAAAAAACACAAACCAACTTAACAAGTTTTTTTTCCCTATCTGTCATCACTACAATAGCACCCGGAAACACAAAAGCAAAGTTACTGTGCATCCCCCCCACGTTGAATTTTTTCTCTCCTCTATCCCAAAACATGGCATTTCAAAATGCTTAGATGTATTTTCAAAGCCGTCACCCTGTGCTGCGTAGCTAAATGTGGCCCATAATTTGCTCTGACTCGAATGCAGTGTATTCAGAGACTGTGTCAAATATTTAATGTACCAGCAGGGTGCTCGACTTAACTTGGCAGGCACCTAAAAAGCATCACAAGAAGAAAAGATAATTTGTCAGATAAGCTTTATTCAAGCACTCCCACTGTTCTTTGAAATGCGGGGCGTAAAGCAGAACATAACATAGATACCCCTGGTTTATAAGTTTTCTTTTCAAGAATATGAGGAACAGGGTTGACATTTTACGATGCGTTGGCCACAGTTTTCCTCAGTCAGACATGTTTTATATGGACAACATGGTGCAGAAAGGTAAAATCTGATCATAGATATAGATTTAAAGGTAACAAGCATTTGTTCTATATTTGATTGTGTTACAAGTTGTAAACTCTGACACATTTCTAAATCTCTACCATCTGACAAAACCGAACACATTGGTAATACAAAACAGGTATAAAGAGAAAATGGTGCTTACTGAAGCTGGACACTTATCTGCACCGTGGATGGGCCCTGTGTATCTTTTCAGGACCTTATTATCAGAGAGAAGAATAGAGTGAGAGGAGGGACGCCAAGCTGAGATAAAAAAGAGAGAAGTTGTTAGTTTCCAGATCAGTAGTGGGCTCACAAGAGAGATATGGGGAGAGAGGGGAAGAGAGAGAGAGACCCAGAGAGAAAAAGGACAAGTTGTTAAGGTTGGACAAAGGCCAGAACTGCTTGTCGGCACCGGTAATGGCTAACACTAACAGGCCTCTCCTCATCTCTCTCTATCTTCTCTGTCTCCTGCCTTTCTTTCATGCTGCCTGTTTTTTTTTCTCTCTCATCTCTCTGCTGCCCTGCCCCCTTTTTCTCTCCCTTTTAACATACTGTCTCTTTCCTTGTCCCGTCACCTTCTTTCCTTCCTTCATTTCCCTCTACTACTCAACCCCCTCTATCCTAACCCTCTATACCTGACACCCTCTATTCCTCTATTTCTCCTCATATCACTTTTCACTTTCACGCTCCATCTGTGCCCGTTATCTCCCACCCATCCTTTCCGTCTCTAGCTCCTGTTTCCTGGCCAAGAGGAGCTGCAGCGGGGCCTCAGTCCTCTGCCTCCAGGCTCCACCAGCCTGGAGAGTTACCAGGCTGCACTGGAGGAGGTACAGTATGGTGGTGATAATGAGAAGAAGATTGACAAAAGACTAGAAACTTACAGTATATATCATATATTATTGACTATTCTTCTGTTTAAGGATAAAACTGATGGTATTCTATCTTGTTCACCTTCACAACAAATCCCATGAAAATCCAAAGCAGTGAGTTGATAAAAAGTATTGTGTGTGTACTCAAAGTCTGTTATATCTTATTCTAAAACTAATAAAAACACATCAGTGAGTCACACTGATGAACTGGGTGACATGTTCCTTCATAACCATGAAAACACACACTATAGTTTATTTTGATTCAATCCCATATACATCGTTCTGCTGCCAGAAATACTCACCAGAGCACCAAATGTGGATGATTCCACCGCTGAAAATAGTCCCCAAAAAATTCACAAATTCACGGTTTGAGTTACGTTTGTTAAAAACTACAGTGAACAGCTGTTTTAGGAAATGACTGAGCCTTTTATAAAAATGGAACTAATTATTTGTGAGGTGTTTTTCAAGATTTACATCTTCAGTAGGAACTAATGGGCTTGGAGCTGAGAGCCACAGACAGAGTTGGGAAGTCAGAAAGCACTGAGAGACAGACTAACACATTGTTGGTTTTGGTCTTTTCATGGGATTTGTGGACAATAACAAAAATACGAAATATTGCCACGGTGTTCCTTTTAGTTCATCATGATATTTCACTTGTGAATTTCAAGGTGTTGACATGGCTGCTGTCAGCTGAAGATGGGCTTCAGAGCCAGCCTCCCATCTCCAACCATGTGGAGGAGGTGAAGGAGCAGTTCCACACACATGAGGTGAGAGCCAGAGCAGTGAAGCTGTGATGACAACAAGGTTGTTGCAAGTAATTATACTTTCAGAACATCTTGTTTTTAACAGATCATCCATGTGGATACCATACTGTTAAACCCAATGTCAAAGTGACATAAAACTTTATATTCACTTGACACAAACACTCTTCTCTCGTGAATGTTTCATCAAAAAGTTTTGAGTTTTGAGTGAATCTGCTAAAATTCATGAAGCCAATATACTGTAGCCATAAATTGTGCACTTAACAGAAATAGTAGAAGTTGTAGTTGTTTGATCTCAGTTTTTTGTTTGGACAGTTTCTTCAACTGCACAAGATTTTTTTTTCGCTTAAGTCAGTGGTGCACAGACAAAACTCACCAAAAAAACAACAACAAAGAGTTTAAATGAATTATAGACATCAATCCATAACAATATACTATGTCCAATACCTAGGAAAGCTGTGTATTCAGAGAAAAGAATGAGCCTCCCTCCACTGCACTAAAGGGCCAGGCTTGAAAAGACAGCAGTAATGAGTGTGAATTCGCCCATCACCCAGAAACAATCTGTTAAGTTTGTTGGTGGAGGGTGAACAAACCTCTGAGAAAGGCAGCATGCCACATAAAACTGTATCACAGAACATTTACATTTTGGGAATTTAGCAAATCCAAGGTCCCGAATATTAAAAAAGTATTTATTTGAGTTGATGTGTGGATTTTGTCCTCTTGCAGAGCTGTTGCAACAGTAGGCAGTGGTTTTAAAGCTAACTGTAAGTGTTAGATTCACGCTGATGGATGTGGGCTTACGGGAACACTGGCTTGTTATTGACTTTTATGCTCTGAAAATTAAATTAACCCTGACTGTTTTCCTGTGTGAGACCCCAGAAGGATCATATAAGAGTTAAGTGCTCTTGCAGACGAGAGATCAAGCACTAAGGTGAGAGGTAGAAATGTATTTTGAGAGCAGTTAAAGTGACTTGAGAAGGGTCATTCAGTAGGAATAGTGATGTGAGGCACTCCTCTTCTTTAGGAGGGTCAATTAGGCAAAATGAGCAGAGTCATTGCCAACATGTGTGTGAAATGTTTCGTTCCGTCTCTCACCAGGGGTACATGGTGGAGCTTACCACCCACCAGGGCAGCGTGGGGCGGGTTCTCCGGGCTGGTGCTGCCCTGCTGGCGGAGGGGAACCTGAGTGAGGAGGAGGACTCTGAAGTCAGGGAACAGATGAACCTCCTCAACTCCCGGTGGGAGCACCTGAGAGTGGCTAGCATGGAGAGACAGAGCAGGTACATATACACTCTTTCAAATGTTTTAAGTCATGGTAGTGGCATGGCGCTATTGATGACAGTGTTGGTCTGTCTGTCAGTTGGTCCACCACTTTCACTAGTCAAGACTGTAATTCTCAACTATTAGTATATAGCTATTCAGGCTAACATGCCTTGTCTGGATTTATGTGAGAGCAGTTCTTGTTGGGGCGTGGCACAGATGGCGGTTAGGGTCAGTGGGACATTGTAAAGTTTCACACAAGGTTTAACTGATTTCCAAAATTCAGCTATGGAGGGCAATGACCAGAACACACATTCACATTATATCTGTCAGAGATAAAATCCTCAGGTTTAAATCTAGCTCATTTTGTTTTAGAAAATATGAGTACTATGTACTATTTTGATCTGTGTAATGGTGTGAATTTCCCTCCTTATTCCTACAAATTTGACCATTGGACCATATGTTTAGTTTCTGTTAATTTGCCACAAACAAGCAATGTACCAATAGTACAGACATCTGCTAGTAACCAGCCGTCGTGCATGCATGGGTGTGTTTATGTGGCAGCTCTGGCTTCATAAAGCCTTGGTATAAGCACAATTTTTTTTGTTCAAGTTGAATTTGTTCAACTTCTTAACTTAAGTGGATGCCTCTTTGTGGCAGTGTGCACCACGTTGGGCAAATACCTATCGGGCCCATCCCTCTATTGACGTCAATCGCACCATGTCTAAAAGTCCTACTTGTCACCTTGAGGGTGTGCATATAGAAGTGTAACTTGATAAGGGCCTAGTCTAAAATGTCACCTGAAAAATTCAAATCTAGGTCCTGTTCCCAAGCAGGGGTAAATGTTGACATTGTGGATTGACTAATGTTTGAGATTAAATAATATAGAACTGAGATTGATCCTTTCAGTGTGAGGTTTAAAGATAACAGGGTTATATGAGGGTTTCAACGGTAACTGGGTTATAAGAAGTTTTTAAATTTCCTCACTTGTAGGTACCTGAAAAATGAGTCCTGCCAAATTTAGTCAGTTGGAAGAAAGATGCACAGCAATTACTGATAACAAGGTTTACAAATATTTCAAGTGCTTATCATGCCAGATTTGGAATGAACCGTGAGTTTGCTGAGATTGGGTCACGAATTGAAGGAGCCTGAAAAGCAACATTTTTCAGAAATTGGGTCCAAGTTGGTGACTGGGTAAACTTTGGTATGTCCAAGGCACAAAGTATTTGTGCTTCACTCAAGAATGCAGATAATGAGACTGAACTATACACACTAGCTTCCATAGAGACCCAAGCTGAAAGTGAAGGTTTCAGGAGAAAATGCATCCAGAGGAATGAGCAGCAAATATTTGCAGCCTGATAAGTAAAATTGGTTGTTAGGTAAAACCATGACCCCAATAGGTCTGGGTCACTGTAGGAGAGCCATTCCTGATATATGATGAAATAATAGAGTCAAGGGTCTTTAAAGTTGTAAGATTTTCATTTAAATAAGTGTCTGTTAAGTCACTATCTGTCACTGAATGAGGTAACACAATGGTGATTGAGCCTATGATGAAAGCTCTTGTATTTGCAGTATTATGATCATGAACCAGGTGTCAGTGGAGAACTTCCCGCCATGCATTCAAATCACAACCTGCAAAGTTAGTGACGTTTTCCATCATCCAGTGGTTGATCCGCCGAAGGCCTAACACAACAGAGTCCCTCAACAGAGTTGCTGTCTCTCTGCTATGCTCCACTCTGACTATCTCTGTTTCATGAATGTATACTTAGCTGCAGGTCAGGGTGTCTGGCAGAACTGAGCTTTGGCTGAGTGGTCAGTGCAGTCGTCCATGGTCCAGGAGATCCGGGTTTGAGACTCAGTGTGGGAACCCTACTTTACAAAATAGTTTATTGAAGAACACTTATTGTAACACTTCAATATCCTAAAATAAGAAGTATGATAAAAAACAAAAACAAGATTGTTACACCTATTTCCACTTTCATTCAAATACAAATACAAATAATTTTGCTGACTCAACAAATACAGATACAAATACAATACTGGGCCCTCTGCACATCCCTAACAGCGACACTGTTTGGATCTCTGGTAGTGAGGTCACATGAGGTCAGCAAACACACCTGCAATTACGGCTTAACACCATCTTTGAATTTGCCACACATACACACACACACACACACACACACAAATTATTAAAATCATATTCAACATTAAAGTTCACAGAATGACTTTACAGGCCTTTTTCTATTATAATTTAGGCATATGAATAATGTTTCATTGAATGTGTGAATGAAGATTCCCACAGAAGCTAACATTCATGGATACAAAGAACAGCAGCCGTTCTAATTATGGTGAATCCAATGATAACTGACACAGAGCCAAATTTAATTAACTGTTCAGCTATCTTCTTCGATAATCTTGTTGATTTAAGCATAGAGCTGTGCAGACACGGCCTGGACTACCAAATACCACTTAGACAAGACAGCAAGGGTCTGTTCTAATGCAGTGGTGAATATAAGGGCAGGATAGGTGGCTTTTATCAATTCTACCAAATAACTCAGCAGTAGTCATTGTTAATCAATACTTGAGGCATGAGAGTGGAGCAGTGGTTAACCACTGACTTTCATTTGCCCTTCTGCACTATTCTTGAGTAAGGCTCTGT
The DNA here is from genome assembly GCF_910596095.1 of Thunnus maccoyii. Classification (NCBI taxonomy): domain Eukaryota; kingdom Metazoa; phylum Chordata; class Actinopteri; order Scombriformes; family Scombridae; genus Thunnus; species Thunnus maccoyii. The sequence goes on from NC_056556.1 coordinate 17,432,482, forward strand.
ATTTTCGATAATGGCTATCCCCACAGCTTCAACGAGTGATTGACAGCTAACTGAATTGTCTTCCTCTCTCAGGCTCCACGAGGTCCTAATGGACCTGCAGCACCAGCAGTTGCAGCAGCTCACAGACTGGTTGGATGTGACGGAGGCACGGATCAAGAAGATGGGGGCTCAACCATTGGGTCCTGACCTGGAGGACGTCAAGCATCAAGTGGAAGAGCATAAGGTGAGCTGCTGCCGGTCAGGGCCCTGTTGCTGAAACGTGGTTTATCTAATCCAGGTTTACGTAATATTATCAAGCAAGCTTATATTAGAGTGGATAGACATGCTGTTAAATCCATTCCAGACACTTTTGCTCTCTGTTTTTGTATTTGGAAAGGCTTCCCAAACTCTTTGTATGTTAGCATCTCTCATACTAAAGTCCCATGCACACTGCTTCAACATGTTGAGAAATGGTTGGCCCATCACTGTTTGGGATAGGGGTTTACAGACAGGTAAATTCTCATCCAACTAATTTCATCAAATGCAGTTTGAGTGTTGATTTGTAGATTCATACTTACCCTGCTGACATGAGAGTGGTATCAGTGTCCTCATCTAAAGCAAATTATGGAAGTATATTTTCCAAAGTGTCAAACTTTTCCTTTAAAGTGCTCAGAAAAAATGGAAAATTGAACATCTACAAATCCATTACAACATGGCAGCTCCACCTGCTGAGGAAGATCATGTAATACAATCAAAAGCTTCAGAACATCAACTGAATGGACCTTGGTGAGATTGTTTTGACAACAGTTTTTTCCAAGATCAAGAATGAACTTCAGTCTCAATGTAGGTACAGTTGACTGCAGTGTGTTCAGCAGTGTGAAGCTCTGCACTTCACCTATGTTAACTCCCATCGGTGTATTTGGCAGTTTCACAGATCTTCCTGTCAAATTAGCTGACTGTTTAGACACTTGTCAAACTCATACTTGATCTTCTCACAGTAGGAGGCTCTATCAGACTGGATGCGATACAACAAGCCTGCGGAGTCTGCAGCTGAGGGGAAACAACAATTAGTCAACCTCACCACTAAGAAGCTGCTTAAATTAAATTCAGGTTCAGTTTGGGAGCGCCAATGATTGGGATGTGTTGACAGTAGGTTCATTTATGTTTGTGTTTTGTCTTCTCTGCCACTTGAAAGGGGTGAAATCATCTAATGGGAAAATGGGTTCTGATTGGCTAAATCACTACCAATCATGCCGCTGTACAATCTTACCCCAAGAGTGAGGCTCAATTAGAAATCATAGATTCATCAGAGAAACAAAACACATCAGTAATATTTCTTTTGTGTGTGTCCTGCTTTTTTTTTTTTTTTTGCTTTTGCAACCAATTCCCCTGCTGCACACCAGAATCTCATTTTGATTGGGATTGCAACCAGTGGAAAAATCGTTTTGAGAAAGTGGAAGCTTTGAGAGAAGCTTCGGAAATTGAATTCTGCTACCAGCGGTGGGGGGTTTAAACAACATGACCACTCTGACATGTTGTTTAAACCCCCCACATTCTTCTACATCTGTGGTCGTCAGCGATTTACTAGTTTTAGTCTGAGGCTACAAAGTCCTTGTTTCAATCTTTGTGTATACAGATTGAAAAATGGAAGTGAGTTGAGAGTTTCTCAGTGAAAAAGCACTGATTAGATGCGGCTGTTGGTTGTGTTTATGCTGTTCAGACAAAAGTTTGTTCAAGTGTTTAGTTCTTTTAATTCAGTGCTTACAGAGGCATTTATTGTGCCCATGAGAAAATCAAAAAAGGGGGGAACTTTAATTAAATTTTTTCCATGTGTTGCTTGTCGCACACAATCCATCATGAACAGTTACTCTACGCTGAATTGCAATGAACTGAGTCAGCTTTCCTCCTTCTTTCTCTGAACCACCATCTTGAAATTTGGTATATACAGAATGTCATTAATCTTGAGCTATTAGATTTTTTAGAGTTGAAGACTAGTGCTGAAATGATTAATTGATTGTTCAATTAATCAACCGACAAAGATGACTACCAGTGTGTTTGGGTTTTTCCTGCGGTGTTATGCTATTTTGATGATGGATTAATCAATTAATCAAGGAAAAATGATGAACATCTGTTTCCAGATTGTCAGATGTGATGGATTTGATACTTTTCTCTGTTTTATATCAGTGTAATTGGATTTTGGAATATTAGTCATACAAAACAAGCAATCTAAAGTCATCACCTTGGGCTCTAGGAACTCTTGATGGGCAGTTTTCACTTTTTTCCAACATATTATAGACTAAACAATCAAATAATCAATAGAAATCAATAGAAAAATAATCCATATAATAATTAATAATTAAAACCAGAAAAAGGCCAAATGTTCTGAGGAAAATTTGCATGTTGATAATTTGCAGTTAAAACATATGAATTTGTTGAAATATTGAAAAAAGTTGAAATGGAAGTCAGTTGCACCAAGGCTGAAAGGACCAAGCAAAGCGGGGAGAAAGCACCGAAAGGAGTCAAAACGTCAAATGTAACTGACTGAAGTGGAAGTCCTGAGAGAAATAAGGGCCAGTTCAAGTGTATATGAAATGAAAGAAAGTGTCAGTTGAAGTGTAATCACTGAAAGCAGCCGGTAAAGCAGTTTTTTTGTTGTTGTTCAAAGGAGAAGAACTGAGACCTGTAAGAGTTGAAGTGTAAAACTGAAGGCTTGTTTGGAAGCCTGACATTTGAAAAACAGTAATTCATATCACTTAAAATATAACATCACAGCATTATGAGAGTGGACAGAATGTGTCTTTGTATTACAGCGCAAATTTAGTTTTAAGTGTTGAATAAAGAAATATTTAAGCTGAAACTAAGGTGAAAGTATAAATGATTATGAAGGAGTTTAAGAGGAGGTGAAAATGGGCAGAATGTTCTTACATTCACTTTAATGGGCATAAAGAGTTTAATATTTCAAAAAGAATGGAAGATATCAAAAATCTGAATAGAAGCACAGATGTCCCAAATTAGCTGAACAATTTGACGTTTGAATGAGGTGTCTACAAGAAAGTATAAGGAAGTTAGAGGCCACCCTGTCTGCTCATGTGGAGGCCAGTGTCTTTATTTTATCTGAAAACCAACTGTTCTGTTTGCCACCTGCTGTTAAAGGAACATAGTTAAAACACTATGCTCTAAACTCCTGTGGTCTTAAAGGAAACCAACCATTTTTAGCTCCCGTTGCTTCGAGCCACATTCAGCCAGTCATTAACTCCGCATCATAAAAACTTGTGTATGTATGTATTTCTGTTCTGCTTTATTTATAAGTGTGTTTCTGTGTGTGTGTTGCAGCTCCTGCAGGAGGACCTGGAGCTGGAGCAGGTCAGGGTCAACTCTCTAACCCACATGGTGGTGGTGGTGGACGAGACCAGTGGAGACAGCGCCACCGCTGCCTTGGAGAGCAAACTTCAGGTGAGGGCACATGCACTGTCACACACACACACACACACACACACACTCACATCTGTGTTAGACATGATCACATTATACACACTTTGCTGATCACAGAGTGCATTGGGGAAATTTTTGGAGCCTCACTCACTGGCTCTCTCAGCGGGAGTGGGCTCAGCAGACTCCGGAATTGTTTCTCAGGGAAAATAGATTGAACAGGAGATAGTGTTTTCTTTGGTGTGCAGTAATTAGACCTTGCCAGCGAGATGTGCCTCTGCTGTGCGTGTGTGTGTGTGTGTCTGTTTGTGTGTGTGTTGTAGCTTTCTGCTGATTTTGTTTACTCCATAAGTTATCATCACAAAGACTCCAGCTAGGAGCCAGACTTTGCTGCCTGTTTATGCGGTTAATTCTCTACGCTTGTCTTAACCTCTGATGTATGGGCCTTAGTTCCCCTTGTTAACTCCCAAACACTGCAAAGAATAAAGCTGAAATCTATTAAAACTGCAGCCGCTGATTTCCACAACTTTCTCACACAGTAGCCTTAATTGCAGCTAGCTGACACATATCCACGATTCCGTTGTTGGAAGGTATCTCACTCTGACATTGATTGGCCAAGCTGTTGATACAAGGATATTGAATAAACAAGTAGATCAGCATCTGTACCACTGAAGCTTCTTGACAAGCTGCCTGACCTCTGACCCCCTCTGGAGAGGGAGAAGATCCTTTATGTACTTCATCATTACAAGACTGTTGCATTAAGAGTTATTTAATTATTTATTTAGCTCTGAATGTCCTTTTTGTAAAATCGGCCTGGACCTTTCATGAATAAATCACTGTAGAATTGTCATACTGTGGGCTATCTTCTTCAGCCATGAGGCAGGTATTCACTGGTATTTAGTTCACAGCCCCGTACTGCCCCCATACTACCTCTACAGACAAAGTCACAGGCAGTTATTACCTCGAGTGTTTCTGAAACTTCCACATAAAACTTTGGTAGGTGTCAAAACCTTATTAATTTGGATCATTTTAGTCAGCCAAAATAGGTATTGGAGTGGAAGAGCTTAAGGCAGGTCCTGCATTATTAAACTAATCTTTGTGGCTCAGTCTTGTCAATCTCTAGTTTTAAGATTTTTATGTTTTATTTTATATTGTTCTCACATGCATGAAATGTCCTGAAGTAAAGTTATGTGTATTCAAATGACCACAACAGTTAAATAACACACAGAAAACTTATGTTACCATAATATTATAATTAATGGGCACTTGGAAGCTATAGACTACATCCAGAGGGTCAACAGGGACCTGAGTGCAAATTTTTGCCCGGGGCTGCCCTACAGGTTAATCCAGCCTTGCATAAGCAGAACATTAAGCAGAGCATATTTTAACAGCAGTCTGAAAGCACAGCCTTGATTACAGATGGAGGTTGTGCTGAAGTGCCCAGACTGGGCTGGATATTATTTGAACTGTGATGGACAGCTGACCCAGTGGACAATAGGAAGTTGATGCGAGGAGAAAAGAGGAAGACATGGTGATTTTATCTTTGGGAAATTCAATCTGTTATTTTGGGGAAGGTGCGAGTGAGCACGCTGAGGTAGATTTGGCCATAACTGGCTATACACACAAACAGGAAATGAAGAAATTTGGATAATTGGATGCGACTGAAACTCTTCCTAGGGGAGAAAAGGTTTGAAGAGCTGTGGATAAAAGTAAGCTCCTCTGCACTGAAAGCAGATTAGCTGAAAATGAGAATCTCTCCTCTCAAACTTTAGTCAGAAACTCCTAAAAAAAAAAAAAGTAATTTGCACAAATATACTGTATTAATGACACAATGCAGCTGCTAGTATCTTGAATTATTCACCATGCCATATTAAGCAATTACAATGCAGAACAAACATTGGTTATGAAGTCCAATCACACTTAATATTATCAGACACTTAATGCAAGTTCTTGTTTGACTCTCTTTTGAACAACTGGAGGTTTTTGTGGTGCGTTTCCTGCAGTGCAGTTTATTACTAAATAGAAGATAAGAGAGATAAATAGATGAGAGAGAACATTGTGTGCCGGAATGTAAAAATGCAAATAGAAGGTGCCTTCCCTGGTTTCTCCCCGCTGTTGAACTGTCACTTGATTAATTACAGGCCATTCATCTTAAGATTAACCTGCTGAGCCTCTCTCTCCATGTCTGTCTTTACCCGCTCGCCTGTCTCTCACTTTTTTGCATCTCATTGTCTTTTCATTTCCTCTCCCCCCACTCACTGCCCTCCCTGCTCTCTGCCTCTCTGTCACTCTGATGACTTTGTTCAGTGGACACACTGAGGGTTTTGTCTTTGCTAGTTAAATGGAACGGAAGAGTGTCTCTTCCATTTCACTCAGCTAACAGCTAGCTGCCAATACACCGATACAATGGAGTCACGAAAAATAAACTTTTACATCTCAAGGCCTCTGTGTGTGTGTGTGTCAGTGCTCACACATACTTTAATGCACATACTGTTTTCAGATCTGTTGGCTGGTACAAGTAAAATAATTACAGTATCATAAGAAATTTGTCTATAATATAGGAGAGAGTAATAAAAACTACTTGTTGATTAACATTTCAGTCATTAGTATGGAAGTCAAGAAAGGCTGAAGAATTTTAATTTTATAGGCAGCCAGATGTCTAACTGTGAAATTTAATCTCAGTGTTGAAATTTAATCATCACTGAAATTACGGCGGTGAAATATGTTACAAATGTTTTACTATTTCAAGTCATGCAATTTCAAAAACTTCATTATAAGGTTTTTGGTTTTTTTCCAGAGTCATTAATTCAGATAAAAAATGAAAATATCCATAGTTCAAAGATCCATACTGGACAACATGGTGAAGCCATGCTAGCGGCTCTGCTCTTTACTGAGCTAATTGCTAATGTTAGTGCGCTAACATGCTCACATTGACAATGCTAACATACTGATGTTTATCAGGTACTGTATAATGTTTACCATGTTCACCCTCTTAGTTTAGCGTGTTAGCATGCCAACATTTGCTATTTATTTAGCTGTAGATACAGTACAGCTGAGGGTGATTTGTGAACCTGAAAAAAAGTCTTAGTATTATAATTCTGAAACTTGAAATGACCTGGAAATTTCAAAGAGGGGAATTCAATCAACATAAATTCACTATTTCAAAGTAAATATATATAAGTGCTATAATTTCAGTAGAAAAACCTAACTTAAAATGCTTTCCTGGATTATGATGCAGTGATCTAGAATCCTGTTACTTTCCCTTCATTTTATTACAATGAAAGTACAGATCACTCATTGTTCACATCTTATTTGTACAGTCAATGGCCTCTAAGCACTCAGACAGGATTTTAGAGATATATCTTGTTCCTGTCATCTCTGAATTTCATGGCCTTCCACAATCATGATCAGCTCCGTCCCTGTGGGAGAGAGAGGAACGAGAATCAAACTGCATTTTTGGCAGCTAAAAGACTTAAACTGGCAAGTGGAAATGTGAATCCATTAGCCTTTGAGGCAACGTGCTGAAAATGTTTCAGTCCCTCTGGGGAAATAATCCAAAAGGAATTTTTGTACTAATGTAGACATAAATAGATGATTTATATATGTGTGTGTGTTTGTGTGTGTGTGTGTGTGCAGGTGCTAGGTGACCGCTGGGCAGCCATTTGTAGATGGACAGAAGAACGCTGGATTCTGCTTCAAGAGATTTTACTGAAATGGCAGCACTTCACTAATGAACAGGTATGAGCGTGTGTGTGTGTGTGTGTGTGTGTGTGGAGCTGAGGCAGGATCACAGCAGCATTTGCTGCATGTATAATGAGATTAGTTCATCCAGATCATGTCTACTCCCACATTCTGCAAGCCTTAAGAGAAATTTTAAGCTGAACATCACATTATGTCAGTAATGTTTGACAAGTCAACTCATTTATTATGTGCATGGAGCACTGCTGTTTGACCACTGTACATCATGAATTTAAATGTGTCACTTTGTCAAATGGAAGCAAAATGAGACAGAAACTTTTGTCACTCGTACAACAAGATGCCATGTTAGCAGCTCTGTGAGGCTGTAATGTACATTTTTAAAGAAAAACAAACTGGTTTGTCCCTCATTGTGATCAGATCTCAGCCTTGTGTGAATGCAGTCTATGCAGCGTGATGAAAATCCCTCCAGCAGGTTGAAAGGTCACCAAAGTACACCTCTTCCTGTTAGCTTAAGCAAACCATGTTTGTTGACAAGTCGGCAATCTCCAGCTATCTAAATTGCATAAGGAGATCTGATCACAATGTGGGTACAATCAATAAGAAGAGGGCTTATGCAAAGACTCATGGATTGGATGTCATTATCCAGATACAGATCACATGTCAATATCAGCTGTAAATTGGATCACAGATTTGTTTTTGAACATTTAGGCATACACTTTTCATAATATCTACGCTACTAGCTGCTGTTTATGTACAGTTTAAACATCATCGGAGGTTTCATCAATGCAAAGAAGCACTAAACACAAAGTAAAGTTGATCACCAAAGTACACAAAGACCATCACTGTTGCCAGTTGTCAAGACATTTCACTCTACAGGAAATGTCAGGAGATCACCAAAGTTATTAGGATTCATCTCTGGGGAACATAAATGTGTGTACAAAATTTTATTGTGATCCATCAAATTAGTTGCTGAGATATTTCAGTCTGGACCAAACCAACTGAGTGACATGGCTATACCTAGTTAATAAAAATCATACACGTATCTCTTTGGTGTTATCACAACAACAGGAATATGTATCTTTCGCAAGGCAATGAAAGCATACCTTCATCCAAAGACCAGTTAGGACTCCACAACTCATAAATGTAGCATAAATGTATATTTTGATTCCCTTTATGACGACTTTCGTATTTAAAATCACCCTTTATCAGCATCTTTGCAGTTGATATTTTTAGCTCCAGCAGGACTTTGTAAAGGAAATTAAATGTGTCATGATATCCGATTTGCTCATGTTCTGTGATTAATAATTGAGGAAGCTAAAATCATAATATGGGATCATACACGATTAACTGATCAGCCTTAATTAAAAGCCCAAACCAGATTTGCAATGTTGCCCTCTGGGTCATAGTCACCCTTTGTTTACTGCTCGATTTATTATATAGAAGACATTTTAATGCTTGAACATTGACTCTATGTAAGGATTTATCAACATAAGTTTTCCTTTTCATCAAAATATCGCTTCATTAAGACAAATTAGTTAAGGGGCTGGTCAAAGTTAATGTAAGTTTTTTTAATAGTATAATAAAATCTAGATAATTCATCTTTGGTATGCTTGAGTCTTACAGTTTAAAGTATGTGTGCATACTGCATCTTTGCCTAATGTGTCCAAAATGTGGGACTTGGGGCATCAAGGGTCCATTAAATGGAGCATGACTACTCAGTTACACAAATGAGTACAAATTTATCATGAAATAACCTCTACACTCTGTTTTAAAATGAAGGATCATTGGCTACGATGGCTTCCAGACATCCATAAGAACCAGAACCCAAATTGAATTTGTTTAATTATTCAGAACATCAGGAAATACATTGAATTCCATTTTCCCTTGTTCTCTGGCTAAATGCTTGTTCAAGTGCCACCCCAGGCTCTGGTTGGAAATGAACTGTCCGTGCACTGATAACAGGAATATTCACAGTGTGTGTTGTAATCCTGAGGAGAGGGAGAGATGCTGTCACAGACAATAGGCTGCGTTTCAGTGGCCTGAGGAGGATGCTGCAGTCAAGAGCTGTCTGTACGAACAGGAGACAATGGACTCAAGTGCACCGCCTTCCACATGATAACACTTCTCTCTAATCCTCTCTCCTCATTTCCCTTCTCTTCCATTCATCCATCCTTCTTGTTTCTTCATCCACCAATATCTTCTCTGGATTTCTATGGATCCCTCTCCTCCCCTCCCCTCATCTCCTCCCTACGCCTCCCCTCCCCTCCCCCTCATCTCCTCTACCCTCCCCTCCCCTCATCTCCTCTCCTCACCGCTCCTCTCCTCCCTTCGCCTCCCCTCCCCTCATCTCCTCTCCCCTCCCCTCCCTTCCCCTCCCCTCATCTCCTCTCCTTCTCTCCTCTCCTCTCCTCTCCTCCCTTCGCCTCCCCTCCCCTCATCTCCTTTCCTCTCCTCTCCTCTCCTCTCCTTTCCTCTCCTTTCTTCATCTCCCCTCCCCTCATCTCCTTTCCTCTCCTCTCCTCTCCTCTCCTTTCCTCTCCTTTCTTCATCTCCCCTCCCCTCATCTCCTCTCCTCTCCGCTCCTCTCCTCTCCTCTCCTCTCCTCCTCTCCCCTCCTCTCATCCCCTCCCCTCCCCTCATCTCCTCTCCTCCTCTCCCCTCCTCTCATCCCCTCCCCTCCCCTCCCCTCCCCTCATCTCCTCTCCTCACCGCTCCTCTCCTCCCTTTGCCTCCCCTCCCCTCATCTCCTTTCCTCTCCTCTCCTCTCCTCTCCTTTCTTCATCTCCCCTCCCCTCATCTCCTCTCCTCTCCGCTCCTCTCCTCTCCTCTCCTCTCCTTTCTTCATCTCCCCTCTCCTCATCTCCTCTCCTCTCCGCTCCTCTCCTCTCCTCTCCTCCTCTCCCCTCCTCTCATCCCCTCCCCTCATCTCCTCTCCTCTCCTCTCCTTTCCTCTCCTTTCTTCATTTCCCCTCCCCTCATCTTCTCTCCTCTCCTCTCCTCTTCTCCTCTCCCCTCCTCTCATCCCCTCCCCTCCCCTCTCCCCTCATCTCCTCTCTTCCCTTCCTCTCCTCTCCTCCTCTCATATTTCTCCATTCCTCTCCTCTCCTTTACTCTCCTCTCTTCTCCTCACCTTATTTCTCCATTCCTTTCCTCTCCTCCTCCTCCTTCATCTTTCTTCTCTTCCTCTGTCCTCATCTTCCCCTTTCCTCTTTTAACTTCTCTACTTTCTTTCCTCTCCTCTTCTGTTCTCCCTTGTCTACTTCTTTATCCTCCTTCTTCACCTCATCTTTTACACTCCTCTTTTCACTCCTCTTCTTTCCTCTTCACTGCTCTCTTTCCTCTTTTCTTCTTTCATCTCCATCTTACCCTTTTCTTTCTCTCCTCCTCTGTCTTCTCCTCACAGTGTTTATTTGACTCCTGGCTGACTCAGAAGGAGGAGCTGGTTAGCTCCATAAAGACCTCCAACCTGAAGGACCAGACAGAGATGGTGGCCTGCCTCCGCCGTCTTGCTGTGAGTCTCCCTGCAAAAGAACTCTAAATCCCTTTCATTTAACAAAACAAAGACATGTATATGAACTAATCGTATTACAGTGTTTCTCAATCACTTACACACTATAACTGTGCCTATTAACTAAACATCCCAAACCATGACACCACCTACCAAAAAACAGACTCATTTCCCAAAACTAAAAACACTATTCCCCTGTTTTCACTCATGTGCTCATTTAAAAAGCACTGGCATTCACTATCATTTACTCAAGTCATCACAGCTGGAACCCAGTTAGCACACAGTTCTCTAGGTGGAAACACTGAGAGTCAAAATTGTGTAATGCAGTGTGTAATAGCTGTTTTATAGTGTATGTGTGTATTTGATGCTTTTGTGTGATGTCTGAAGGCAAAGTTTGGTTTAGATGTAAGACTACATGGTTTTGAGTGGAGAGTTTGGTTTTGGGAAATAAGCATAATTTTAAGAAATGTGTCTTAGCAATTGAGAAAAACTGTATAACTCCCACACAGAAACCCACAGTACACTGATTTAAAATGTATCCACCTATTCCTGGTCATGAACGAGACAATATCAAAACAGGTATCTGTGTGTGTGTGTGTGTGTGTGTGTGTGTGTGTGTTCTGTCAGACGGTGAAGGCAGACCTGGAGGTGAAGCGTCCCACCATGGACAGGCTGTGCTCCATGAGTCAGGACCTGCTGTCCAGCGTCAAAAACAAGGAGGTGGCCAGCAAACTGGAGGCCAGACTGGACAGTTTTGCCCAGCGCTGGGACAAACTGATCCAGAGTCTGGAGATGAGCAGCTCCCAGGTACGCCACATATACAGCTGTGTTTTACTGTATATGATACATAACCAACAGAGAAACAGTGAGCAGGTGAGGGCTGGATTTGTGGGTGTAGTTGGATGAGGTAGAAGAAGAATTTCAGTTATGAGACAGTAGCAATGAATTAACCATGTTATTCATGAGTAAATGTTTTATAATTATAAGGTTTATCCAATTAAAACAACATTGCTTTAGGACATGGTCTGTACAGCTTTTGTTTGGCCTACCAGCTAAGTGATTGCAGTTCATTTCATTCACTCCCAGGTGTTTATCAGCTGTGATTAGGCATTAGAAGGAAAACCAGCAGGATGTCTTAACTCAGTGACCAGGATTAATAAAACACTGATTAAAGAAAAGCAGCTCCAACAGCTCTGGGAAAGTTTGGATTAAAGACAGTGTTTTAAATATAGACAAAGAAAATTAAAACACAGCACCTCTTCAGTAGGCAAGTCATTGCTCATCTTCCTCTACTGCCAGATTGTCTCCTAAATAAATAGTTGGCGTGCCCCTTGTTGGTTTACCAAACTGGTTTGTTCTGGTACAAATGACTCCCAGGTTTCCTGTCAAAATGAAATCCTGATGTTTTGTAGTTTCCAGACTCACTGAAGTTGACATTTATCCTGCTGTAAGAAAGCTGCTGTGATGAAACAGAGTCCTGGTAGCTGCGAGTCTTTGGCCTGAGGGACTGAGAGAAAGAAATGCATTGGCTGGTTGACAGGGGTCATTGAACACCTATAGAGGTTCATGTTACACACGAGTGGAGAATATGGAGGAGGCAAGCATGGAGTCTGGACTGTTAAGACGCTTGTGAGTGCAGTCCTTTCTCTGTGCTGTCCTGAACAGACATACAGCGATGAAGGAGTGCTTTCAATCAGCATTGTCACGCAATTATCACTCCTCAATCATCACTTTTCACACAGTGTTCTTCCCCCCACTGTTCCCTCATCATCTTCTGACACTGCACAATCTCAGTAAAATCCTCTGGTTTTTATCTCTGTCTCTCTGTGGTCACAGTTGTGCTTTTAAAACTGACATGCTCACTGAAGTGATGAGATTAAAACAAATTTCTTCTGTGGTATTTGAATAAAAATACTGCAGTGCATAATACTCTTATCCTGTCGTCTGGAGAGTTTTAGACTGAGCACTAGGTCAATTGTTATTATATTACTATTATTTACATTATAGGTTAGCGAACAGGACATTTATTCCCTGAACTGCTTCTTCAGGCAGCACATAATATAGACTACAACAAACTCACAGGCTGGGAAGCTTGTAGGCATAGTCCAACTAGTTGCCAGGGCACCTTTGAGAGGGAGATTGTAATTAATTTCAAGCACCCAATCTACTTTTAAAGGTTTGTTATGCTAACATCCAATCAGGCATTATTTTGCTAAATAAAGCCTCCACTGACTCTCGTTGACACTTGCTCTCAAATTAGAGCCCAGGACAGGCTGATGTAGAAGCTGATATTAAGTGACTGCAGTTATACTGCATCTGTTAAATGACAAGAAATGTTTTTCTTTAGATTTATTCAAGTTAAATTAGCTTATAGTTTAGCTGTGAAGGGGAAAAATTCTACACATATGATGCATTGTGGCAATGTTCACATTTGATAGTGTTTGATAGTGAATAAGACATGTATTGCTTGTCTCTTTGATGTTAACATGCTGGGAAACGTAATATAAAAATGCAGTTGATGTAAATGTTCTTGTTTTAAGTAGTACAGTAAAAAAACTGCAGATAACAAATATTGTCACCATATGTTGATTAATCCGCTGCTGAAAATAGTCCCAACAAATGCACTATTTCTTCCCGTTTGGGTAACATTTGCTAAGATCTACAGTGACCAGTTGTTTTAGGAAATAAATGAGCCCTCATAAAAAACATTTAACTTAATATTTGTGAAATGTTTTTTAGAAAATTACATCTTCACTAGGAAACCAAAAGATTTGGAGTCAGAAAGTACATATGTACTTATACAGTATACTCCATATAAACATACTGTACATGCACAGACATTACAGTATTCTGCAGCTGAAGACGGAATCCAACATGAAGCTTCCTTCCATCTTCCTTTTACTCTTTGTCTCCCTCTCTCTCTCTCAATTACATGTCCATTATAATCAGTCAGATAATTAGCAGATTGACCTCTGTGGGCACACACAGTCCACCCACTTCAGCTATGCACACACTCATGCACACACGTTTCCATGGTAGCAAGGCTATCCCAGTAGTTGTACTCGCTGCTTAACTGTCATTAGACTCTTCCCTGCTGAAACAAACCTGCACACACACACACACACACACACACACACACACACACACACACAGCAAGAGTGAACAATGCTCAGCATTACTACAATAAGCACACACTTTCATGTGAACATTAACATTAATATTTACACTTTAATATACACATATTTACATACACTTTAATATGTTAATGTGAACATACACACACTGTGTGTTTTACCCTGTCTGTTATCATCAATGGAGGTGTTTAGTAATCAGGTCTCATGTGGATAATCTGTAGATTAACATAAACACAAATACCTGCACACATAAAATCTACATTTGTCTCTCTAATTTCTCTCTATTACTCTCTTCTGCTGTTACAATCTGTCAGAGTCATAGAAATCCCAAAGTGCTACTTAACCATCTCACAGCAGTCTGAGTACACACTCACATTCACATCTGTAGTGTTGTTGAAACCTCACAGACATGCCTGCTTTGTTTTTATTGTGATAATGTAAGATTCATGAAACAGATCCTTGACTCGTTGCCTCTCAAGGACACTGTTGCACTGTGAGCGTGTGTGTGCAGACAGATGTGAGAGTGTGTTAAGTGGTGATCTGGGATCTCTATGATTTTGACAGATCCTTGTAAAGTGATATTGCACCTGCTGTCATGTGCAGCTTGTCCAAGTTTAAAAAAAAAAAAAACATTGTGTGTGTGTGTGCACTTTCAGCTCTCAACGGCTGTCAGTGTGGCCCAGCAGTCCGAGCTGACCCACTCTGTCACAGCCACCGTTACCAAGGTGACAACAAGGGAGAAGGTGTCAGCTGTGCGCCAGCCCCGAGAGTCTCCGCCACCACAGAAGAAGAGACAAGTGGTTGTGGATTCTGAACTCAGGAAAAGGTGAGTGTGTATGGCTACACAGAGGTCTACTTTAAATCAGTGTCATAACATCAAAAGTTTTAAAATGTTCTAATCAATCTGAAACGTTCAGTTACATGCACCCCTTTCTGCTGTCTTATCTCAGCAGGTAGGTTATAAAACATCGCAGATGCTGATCATGAGTATCTGTGATGATGATAACAGAGGCCATCTTGAAGTAGAACCTTTGATAGTAGTGAAGTAGGCACTTCTGAAAATCTTGTATCTTGTAGTGAGTAGTGAATCAAGCGACCTTAGAAGTGGATTTGTTATGCAGTGGTGGAAACTACATAAGTACATTTACACAAGTATTGTACTTAAGTGCAATTTAACATAATTGTATTTTACTTGAGAACTGGCATTTTATGCTCTTTTATATTTTTAATCCACTATATTTAGAGGGAAATATTGTACTTTTTACTGCACTACACTCAGGTAGCTGTAATTACTTTCAAGATTAAGAATTTACATATGATCACTGTATAAAGTCTGATGCTGCGTTTTCCTGGATTCAGACAAACTGTAGATGGCAAACTGGATATCTATGACCTTAAGTTTTGGAGGGAATGTTACATTAATTTTAAGTTTACAATAGAATACTGAGAGAAAGCTGCATTTTATAGCTACATGCATTACTAGAATAATTACATAAAATAATAGACACAAAATAATTTTATTTAATATATTTTATTGTGACATCATCGTAGCAACATATCGTCATGCATGTTTCATTTCGCCGTCCTCCCATTCCATTGGACTATTTGTTTTCCCCGTGCCGTCCAGATGTTATCAGTCTGCCATCTACCTGAATCCATGTGAACGCAGCATTAAACTATAAAACACTATATAAAGAAGTTAACATTAGCTCCACCTCAACCTGCTTCACCATAAAAATGGTGCTTACTTATATCACATACTTACATCATTACCTAATTACCTACATCATTAATAATAATTATTGCTGCTTATTGAGGAATTTTTACTGTTTAACTTAAGTAAAGGATCTGAACACTTTTCCCACCACTGCTGTTATACTAGACTTTAGTGATTTCATAGACCGTGTTAAAAGTGTATATTTGACACTTAACTGTAGCAGCACATTAAATGAATTGTAAGATCCCTTATCGTGTTTATTCATTAGATTTTGTGAATAAGTGTGTTCTAGTTAAAGTGATACTCTAGCAATTCCACAAAGTTCCTACATTAGCCATAATAGACTTTATAGCGTCTTTTATTTGACTCTTCTTACCTAGTAAATGCCCATGTCTTTCAAACTCTGTATCTCCAGTTTATGCAGACTCTGTTATAAACTGTTCTCCTAACACAGGCTCAGATAACTGATGACATCACTGTGATATCAGCAGGGTTTTTTTCTCAGACTTAATAAAGCTCCTCCACCTTATACAAGTGTAACAGGCTGAGTAGGACTCTTCATTACTAGTAAACTTATCATCATGTGTTGAATTGGTGGCCCCATTAAATGAAGGATCTGAATACTTCTTCCAAATGTATTTTAGGCACATTTTGAGTTGGTAGAGTATGAGAATAGTTTCCTGTTCACTTGTTTTTAACTGTAGTGTAGATGAAGGTTTCCTCATTATTTTAACAAATACTAAGGGAATATTCACTAAATGGACATGAAAACCAATGCCTCACAGTGCTAGATCCTGATTGGCTGACATCTAACCAAAACTTGGCTTCCAAATTTTCCTGATTGGATGGAGCTGAGGTGTTGTTTAATGAGGGGAGCCAATCAAGTCCAAGTGTGGAATGTTCACTGGATTTAATCACAGACTGCTTATAAAATTAATATTCAAATGTAATAAATCTAACCACCAAACAAATTTACATTGTGATGCTTTGGGTTTTTTTTGTTTGTTTTTTTTTAGCTTTTTGCTTTTGAAGAATGTTCATGTAAATAATACTGTGTAAATGCAGAGACATTTTCATTTCCCAGCAAAGGTTTTCTTTTAATTTGCAGATTAATGAACTAGCGGCTGTTTAAAAAGCATGAGGAAACTGCACAGAACAATTACAAGTGTGACTTTGAATATTTTCCTCTGTAGTCAAATACAAGGCAATCTGCAAATTAAATCATTTATAGTGAGGGGGAACAATAAAGGATGCAATTGTGAAAATGCAGTTTTTATAGAAAATTACAGCGACAAGTATATTGAGCAGGTTATATTGCCAAGTGTATATTTCTATGTGTGTGTGTGTTCAGGTTTGACGTGGACTTCACAGAGGTCCACAGCTACATGACCCGTGGCGAGGCCATCCTACAGAGCCCCGAGTTCTCTGTGTCACGCAAGGACGGCGGTATTCAGGAATTGCACGACAAAGTGCAGGTAAAAACACTGTCTGTGTGTGTGTGTGTGTGTGTGTGTGTGTGTGTGTGACATCCCACAGAGCTTAATCTGTGGAGACCTGTGATGTTGAAATAACAAGGTTCCATTGCACAGTTGGGTCAGGAATTAATTTTACCGTCCATATAGCAATCATACCTGTGAGGACGTTCTGAACTGTGATTATGCATACAGGACAATGCTGATGCGGCTTACTGAAAGTATGAGATGCATCAAAGTGTCCATAATGACTGTGGAGTTTTCAAACTTTTATATAACAGTTACCAATGCATGGGAACTGACTGAATTTGACCCCTAAAGGAGTGAAAATACAAGAGAATTACATACTGTATCACCAACAATCTGCTTATTTGCATAGCAAATAATAAAACATGGAAACAACCAGTTGTAGCGTAACAAACAGGTTTTTCCATATGGCTTAAAGGAATAGGTGTAGCTAGACATTTGGAGAAAAACACTCATTCCCTTTTTCTGCTGAGACTTAGATGAGAAGATTGATACCACGCTCATAATTGTACATTAAATATGAAGCTACAGCCAGCAGCTGGTTGGTTTGGCTGAGCATAAAAACTGGAAGCAAAGGGAAACTGCTACAGTGGCTCTGTCCAAAGGAAACAAAATCTACCTATGGCTAATTAACTCATTATCATGTTATATCTAGATTGTTTAATCTGTACAAAAACAGTAGTATAAAAATGACACATTGTGGTTTTACAGGGGGTTATGTGAGGGACTATTTCCTGGAGTCATGTAGTCACTGTGAGGTTGCCTGGAAATGTGCATGACACATCCACTTTAACGTTATATTCAAACACTGTAATAATGCATTCCTCTTATTACAGATATTGTAAGTTACCTCTTGTTATTGACACAAATAGATAAATTAGATGCAACCAACAATTAATATATATCCACTCATATAGAAACACTTCTGTAAGATAATGCTCACAAATGACTCACAAAGCACTGATGCATGCTTGCACATAATAAGCAACTCTGCTTTAGATCAGGCACAACTAAAACTGGTGTAACCGTTTACAAATGTGTTAACAAATCATTCATATTAAATGAGTTAAACACAAATCCACTGCAACCTTTCATAATCAATGTATGAAGCTTTTAAGCACTGTTTGTGGACATCAAATTGAAGTACCGGCATTACAAACGAGGCATGTGCTTTGGTAATAGGTGCAAACTGACGAATTTCAGGTAGACAGATTCTTCAAAATCTCCTCTGATCTTAGTTAGCAGTTGCCTCTTTGCTGTCAGCTCTGTTCTCTGCAGCATCTTATATAAGAAAACAGTCTAAAACATCATATTAGGAGGAAAAATGAGCTAGGATTTTATCCTATTTACACATGAAAGGTGTCGTAACTGTCTATCAGAGAAGTTTTAATCATTCCCAGTACTGAACAGTATCCAGCATCCCTTGGTCTTAGTGAAGCAATTTTGTCGGTTTGATCCATTTTTAATGTAACTCCCTCACAACATACACACACATATACAGTTTATACATAGTAAATCCTTTCATACTAGAGGATTTTTAATTTACATAATGCAATGTATGCACCAACAAAGTATACATCATTGTGTAGAATATCAACTCAAACCCAAAGGAAGGCATCTACTGCACAAGATTTACTGATAAACATTCGACAGCAAGTATAGTAACTTGAAGAGGAAGCAGGAGTGGTTTCAACATGGGGTCAGACACCCACAAGTGTTCCAAGATAGATCTGAGGGGGTCACAAAATGATGAATGGTACAAGAGAAAAAAAAATATGATTCTGATGTGCAAAATTTGTTTTTTTTTTGTTTTTTTTTTTGTTTTTTTTTAACATCTTTAAAAATTTAGCCTTTTTCCATGCAAAGTACTGGATACTTTCACCCCTTTATAAATCCTTCAAATGAAAGAAACCAAAAAGGGAAAAACATTCTTTAGTCAAACTCCTCACAACTCATGTCCAAAGTCAGGTCCTAGGTAGGTAGATTTAGATTTATATTAAGGAGTCATGATAAGCCTAAAAGGTTGCAAACTAGTACTTTAGAGTCACAGATTTTAGTGCAGATTGTATTCCATGAGATGACAGTGAAAAATGTGCCTTCTTCAGAGGAACAAGAGCTTCCTTCAAGCAAGGCACTTTTCTTGCCAAAACATCAGCTCATGCAGTAAAATCTGCCCTAATATCTGTCAGTGATCATGCTTGTTGTGGGAAATACACATACTGACTTTGCTATTGAGAGATACATTAGAAGATTGATACCACTCTTATGTCAGTGCATTTTAGCCACAAATGAATGTGTGTATGGATTAAACAAACTAGATATAACATGTAATTAGTGAGCTTTAGGGGTGTGTTTTGGGGCTTTGGAGTGAGCCAGGCTAGCTGTTTCCCCCTGCTAACCTCTCTGAGGTACAACCCTAGTTTAGTGTCATATGACCATTAGCTTACTAGCTAACTAATGTTAGCAAACCTACTGTTAGATAGATTGCTGTGACTCCTTTCTGCTTACACTGCTGTTACACTATGTTTTAGCATATCACAGGTAACACAAGGCACCTCACCAGGAGACACGTTTGTTGTGACAGGTTGATTACCTGCACCATATTCAGCTCTCATAATACATTTATGTCATGGTTGCTGTTCACTCACTCTCAGTCAAGTAATGATGTCTTTAAAGCAACTGACCTATATACTCTGGGAGGATGTTATTACTCTCCTGAATCAGTTGTTTCAATGACAGTTGATTAAATCTCCAGCTTTATGTAATTTGAGTCTGTTACTGGACAATATCATTGAATGAACTAAAGAGGTTATGGGTCCGTCTGGCTACAACAACAGGATGTAGAATAATATTGAGACCCTGGAGGTCGTCTAGCCCATGTTGTTTTAAGGAATGGATTGAGCTGATGACAAAAATGGCTACATTTAAATGAGTTACATACAGAGTAATGGAGCTCTTTTCTGTTCTTAATAATCAGTAAGAAAGTAAGTAAGTAAAGTTTTATTTATATAGAACTTTTTAAAACACAGTTACAAAGTGCTTCACACCAATACATGAAAAATATAAATAAAGCAAAATCAATTACAATACAATTACAAGACATAGCACAATGAGAAATAGACCAAACTAAAAAATACAAAAACATACAACAAGGATGGAGGTCTATAAAAAGGCCTATAAAGATGTGTTTTTAGAAGCTGCTTAAAACAGTCCAAAGATTCAGCAAATCTGAGGCATTGGGGAAGATGATTCCAGAGGGTTGGGGCTAAAACTGCAAAGGCTTGGTCACCTTTTGTTGTACAGTTGGAGCAGGGGATGGATAAAAGGGAGGAACAAAATGGAAGTGGAATGAGGAATGAAGAGATCAGAAATGTAACTGGGGGCAAGGTCATGCAGTTATGAACAGGATCTTGTAGTTTATTCTGTATTTTACGGGGAATCGGTGGAGGGATGCAATATCAGGGGTAATATGTGACCTACGGCTAGTTCTAGTTAACAGCCTGGCAGCTGCATTTTTAACCAATTGTAAACGATTAAGAGCAGCTTGACTGAGGCACGTGTAGAGGGAATTACAATCATCTAGACAGGAGAAAATGAAAGTGTGAATTAATAGCTCGAGATCCGTAGAAGACAAGATACATCTGAATTTTTAATTTTTTTTGTTCTGTTTTTTTTAGCTGAAGAGTGGACAAGCTTAGTAACATCATGGTCAAAAGTCACATGCTGCTCAAAGATGATGCCAAGATTCTTAGTGGTAGAATTGATATTTGAATGAAATGGACCAATAAACTGATCAGCTGCAGTGGCAAAGTTATCAGGTCCAATTAGAAGATGTTCTGTTTTGTCAAGGTTTAGGTGGAGGAAATTAAGAAACAATCAGTCTTTGGTGGCAGCTAAGCAATCATGGAGGGAGGACAGTTAATTCAGGTTATTGGGTTTGGCAGAGAAATAGATCTGTGTTTCACCTGGCATGACAGTGATATGACACGTCTTGAAAGCGGCTGAACAAATGGAAGCATGACCCAGAGGAAGCATGTATAGCGTGAAGAGGATTGGTCCAAGGACCGACCCCTGAGGGACTCCACACACAGTAGGGGAGCTTAGGAGGACACCTGATTATTGATACAAACATTAAAATATCTCTTAGTCAAAGAAGACTGAAACCAGTTTAAAGCTGCACCAGAAATGCCAACCTAGTTTTATAACCTATCAAGTAAAATGGCACGATCATTGGTATCAAAAGCAGCAGTTAAATTGAGTAAAATAAGGATGGAATATTCACCCTTGTCTGCATGCAGAAGAATGTCATCAGTCACTCTTAGTAATGCAGTACTGTGCTTGAGGTGAAAGCCAGATTGAAATTTGTCAAAGATCTTATGACCGTCAACCAACTTCAGGAGTTGGTCTGTAACGACTTTTTGTAGGATTTTGGTTAAAAAAGGTAACTTGGAGATCAATCTATAATTCTCAAAGCAGGATGGGTCAAGTGTGGGTTTTTTAAGGAGAGGCTGAACAATGGCAATTTGACAATAGTCAGATACAGACCCAGATGTGACAAAGTAGTTGATAATAGAGAGCAGGCTGGGACCTAAGACAGGAAGGACGGATTTTAGACATTTTGTGTGAACTGTATCACAGGGACTGGAGGAGGGACACATATGAGTTACAGTGTTTAAGAGGAACTGCAGGGAAATAGGAGCAAATTCAGACAGTAAAATAGGGCGGCTGAGCGGGGCGGGGAACAGTCGGGGGGGAAAATTCAATCTCAGACAATAAAAAAGATAAAAAGTTTTCTGGGTCATTAGAAGATGAGGCGGGAATGGCTGGAAGAGAGGGATTTATAAGATGGTTAATAGTACTAAACAGAAACCTTGGGTTGTGTTTATTACTATTAATCAAGCCAGAGAAGTAGGCAGCTCGCACATCTTTAATGGTTTGGTTCAGTTTAATCAATAACTCCTTCATGAAGGTGGTGAACTTCAAGTTTAGATTTTTTCCAACTGCGTTCAGCTTTCCTTTATTGCCTTCTTTGCTGTCTGATGTTGTCATTGATCTAAGGGGTTGTATAAATAGTTGGGACAGCCCTTGAAGTGTATGGTGCAGAAAAGTCAAGGGCTGATGTACACATTTCATTGAACCAGCTAACTATGTCATTAATATTGGTGAAATGAGGAGGGCAATTGGCCAGACTAGAAAAGAAGCTGGAGAACGTGGCTGCGGCCTGCTCATTAAAGATGCAAGAGTGGATTATAAGTTTCTGAGTTTTTGTAGTTGGAAGTAAGGATGCATCAAAGGTAATACATTTGTGGTCAGAGACAAAATCGAACTTATTCAGCAAATTAAGAGACATGTTCAGGGTAAAAACTAAATCAAGAGTGCACGTGCGGTTATGTGTGTCAGCCAGAGACATGCTGCACATGGTGAAAAGACTTAGAAATGTTTAAAGAATTTGTGGCAAATGAGTTAAAAGGATTGTCAACATGAATGTTAAAGTTACCACTTATAATGGCCCTATCAGATTTAAGCACCAGAGAGGACAGTAACCCAGAGAATTCAATGAGAAAACCCATATTTGAATTGTTGGGTTGATAAATGATTACACAGCAAATTGGGTCATCACACACAATTTCAAAAGTTTAGATTTCAAAACTGTTAAAAGAACCAAAACTGAATGGAGTACAGCTGAAATACCCCCACCACAGTCTGTTAACCCAGGTGCATTCAGAAAATTATACCTGGGTGGTCAGAGCGCTACTAAAGGGGACATTCCCCAGATTTGAGCCAGGTCTCAGTAAGGAGTAGGAAATCAAGGTTATGGGATGTAATTAGATCACTGAGAATGAAAGATTTATTTGACACAGACTGAGAGTTTAAAGTGCAAAGACAACTGGAATAAGAAGCTTAGCTGAAGTGGAATTACTACAGCAGACTGTAATCAAATTATCTGACCCAGCAGTTGAATACACAGAATGCATATGATAGTGGGTATTAAATCAAGGCATAATCCTAACAGGAATAGTAATAGAGGGAATATTTGACCAAATTTGTATTGGCACCTGGTATAATGAATTAGTGGATTCAGATGTATCTCAGGGCACTTTCTTTGTCTTTACTGGAGTGTTTGTTGTCTATAGTTGTGTCTCATGTTGAAGCTGTATGCAGCCTGGGTTATTATAAGGGGAGAAATGTCTTTGTTTTGGTGAATAGGATGTTGCCTGTGTTTTCAGTTTTAAAAAAAGAAGGGACGATGAACATGTCTTTTAAATGTTATGAGCTATTATAACATCTGTTGTCTTATCAAAAAATATCAATTTAAAAAAACCCTATTTAGTCTGGCTTTAACACACAGATATCACAGATCTTCCCATCTAACTCTACAAGAGAGCAAATTTCCCAAAATGTCGAACTATTCCTTATAATATAAACCTTATTCTGCTGAAATACTAAAACTTTCCAGAATTTGGCTTTGAGCTGATCAGTTACCATATCCTTAAACCTTTTTGTTTACCCAAAAACTGACCAGACATGCAGGTTGTCTTAAATGTTGCAGCAGAATAAGATCAGGAGTTGATGAAAACTAGAGGACCTCTTATTGTTAGGAAGTAATACTCTATTGGATTCGACATTGACTTTTTAGAGTTTTTTAATCTTTCTTTGTAATAAATAATATTCTTCCTGCTGTCGGCTTGAGGTTCTTTTTGTCTTCCTGCTTCTTCGTGTCAGTCTCTTATCCTTTAACTTCCTATCTCTCTGTCTGCCCCATCACTCTGTCTCCCTCTGTCTCTCTCTCTTTGCCAAAGGCGATAGAAAGAGAACGGCCAGAGAAGTACCGAAAGCTTCAGGAGGCAACACGCACGGCGCAGACCCTGGTGGAGCAGGGTAATGTGCACACATACACACACTCATTCACATGCATACACACACATGCACGCACGCACACCCTGTCTGTCCCCATGGCAACGCCTCCACCTGTCCCACCCTCTCTCCTTGTCTCCATAGAAACACTGATAGAGAGAGGAAGAGACAGAACGAGAGAGGGAGAGAGATGTTTCTTCTCATCCGTCCTCTCCTCTGTCCTTGTGCAATTGTTGGGGCTTCTGAAAGCAGAGAAGCACTCAATTTATACTTTTCACTTTTCTTTTTTTTTTACTCCTGCTATTGCTTTAACCTTCATCCAAACAAAACATGCCAGAACATTCTTCAACTTACTGCACTGTGTGCATGTGTGTGTGTGTGAAAGTGAAGGAAAGAGAAAGACTTTATATCTGTCCTTTTATGTGCCAAAATTCTGGCAAATACTTGATATGTTTTACTGTAATATGAAAGATTCTTTTGCACTGGGTGACATATCCTTTCATTACAAAGAGTATGGACATGTCTGTGGCTCTCAGCTTTTTTATGGGCCTAAAACCAAGACCCAAACCCAGTCTGTATCCACACCTCTCAGACCCGACCCGACTGAACCTGTCTAATAGTTGAGACCTAAACCCAACTCAAAACCCCAGGCTGTATTTTAGTTATTTCTTCTTCAAAGACAAAGTTATATGCTTGTCTTGGTGAGACTTATACAAAAGGCACTTATAAAAAATAACTAATCTGACAACAACAATAGAGCAACACAGAATATGGCACAGTAGCCCACCAGCACTAAACATACAGCGTTATAACTTCTACTAGTCAATTAGTCACAGATTTAGTGACACATTGAAGTCAAGTTACTTGAAAAATGTCAATATCAATTAATCATATACATTTCATATTGTTAATTTAAAAAGTTATTAATAACATTATTTTATTAATTAACTCAAGAGCAAAAGTAATTAGTTACATTATGCGTTCTACAGTCCAGACAGTCAGTATTTGGACAGTTAGACATTTTTTGTTCTTCAGGCTCTGTGCTTCAGCATATTCAAGTTGAATTAAAGTAATGGATGCTACATTTAAGTGCCAAGTCTCAGCTTTAATTTCAGTAGGTTTAAATCAATGTAGACAGAACTCTGTTGGAGATATAGCCCTTTTAACACATATTGGCCAAAGTGCAGGGGTTCAAACATAATTTGGACACTTGGCTACTAAATGTTTCTTGAGCAGCTGTGTGTCGTTTCAACATTAGTTCAGCACAAAAGAGCTTACCTTTGGCTCAGAGTTGAGAGCTGCCATTTAGGTTGAGGTGGAGTTGTCTGTCAATATGAGGGGTGAAGAATAATAATACAATACAAAGTGCTTCACAAGGGCAGCAAAATAAAACAGAAAAAATCATAAAATCATTAGATTAAAAAAGAGATAAAACCAATCCAGTGTAAGATAAAAGTCAAGTAAAATCCAGAAAGGCTCTCTGATAAAAGTATGTTTTAAGAAGAGATTTCAAAGGAGTCACTGACTCAGCCAGCCTGATTTCCTCACGGGCCCTGACTGCAAACACACTGTCCCCTCTAGTTTTCAGTCCAGCTTTTTGCCTGTGTACTGGCTCATATCACACGATGAAGAAGATAATAATGAGACCAAAAAACAAAAATATCTATTAGAGAGATATCAAAGGTAGTTAGTTTGCCAAAATCAACAGCTGGGTACATTCCAAAAGAAGCAGGTGCACACAGGAAAATTTGAAAATGGTAAATGAGACGTGGCTGGCAGAGTCAATCTCCTAATCTCAATCCAATTGAGCTGCATTCCACTTGCTAAATACCAGACTAAAGGCAGAGAGCCCACAATAAGCAAGAACTGAAGGTGTCTGCACTAAATGCCTGGGAGAGCATCACCAGGGTAGATACAAAGTGGACAGTGATTTTTCATGTCAAGGACCCCTAAACTGACACAAATTAGACCACGGACCCCCATTTGATAAGATTTTGTCCCAGGGTCCCCCATCTGGTAAGACTTTTGCTTTTAGATGTTTTATTACAGAAAGTGTAGTGGTCATACATTCTGTCATTGTGTTACTTATGGAAGGAATTATAGTGAAAATAAATCATTCCCTTTTTTGCTGGGAACCCCCTGGAACTCACTCAAGGACCCCAAAGGGTCCCCACTTTGAAAGCCACTCATCTATGGGTCCAAAACTTCAGCCAGTTATTGATTGCTGGTCTCTATGTGTTAAAATGACTAAATCCCCCCACAGTTCTCTCTATACTGATGTAAACCTACTCAAATTAAGACTTGGCACTTTAATGTAGTATCCATTACTTTATTTCAAATTGAATGTGCTGAAGCACAGAGCCTGAAGAATAAAAATGTGTAACTGTTCAAATACTTAATATATCTTTTGTTATCCAGCCCAGCTACTAATCCCTTACACCACTTGTGACTTGTTACTTCATGTTACTGTCATATATCATTAGGTAACGTGTAACTGCCTAACATTGGTCACAAATATATAGTTTCATTGTTTAAAAGGCTCAGTAATTTTCTAAACCAGCTGATCACTGTAGTTTTTAGCAAACGTTACTCAAATGGAAGGGAATAATGCATTTGTTGGGGCCTATTTTCAGCAGCGGATTAATACACATTTTGTACTCTAGAGAGTATTTCTGGCATCAGGGTGGCTTGTGGGTGATTGAGTCAAAATAAACTACAGTGTGTGTGTTCATGGTAATGAAGGAACTTGTCACTGAGTGCAAGAGTGTGGCTCATTGACATGTTTTTAACAGTTTTTAGAAAACAGTGGAGCTCTATGGCACAGAGTAATAAGATATATCAGATTTAAATAGTCACACAATACTCATTAGTAGATCAATTCATTGATAGATTTGGTCTTTTCATGGAATTTGTTGACAATAAGAAAAAATACAGAAATATCTTCATTTATACCCTCATACAGTATTATTTTATCCCTATCTCTATCTTACTCCTTTTATCATGTTGTTCAAATGGAACTCGTTGCTCTATTGTTACACTGTGTCGTTGACTTCTTCAGGATTACATGTGATGCCACTTATTAAGCATTAAGCTTATGCTACTGTATTCATAATAACCTGTAGTGGAAAATAGCATCAGCCAAACACCTGTAAATGTAAATGGGACATAAGAGAGGCACGATTACAGGAAGAAGAAGAAATCTTGAGCCAGTTTGTATGGTTGTATGCCAGATGAGACATGCAAGCCAGGACGCCGCCTTTTCCAGTTTCAATTATCATCCAGCCGATGGGGTTCACTTTGCCCTTTTAGAGACAGGAGCGTGAATCCATCTTTGTACAACTTTAACATTGATTTTTCCCTCCTGGAACCTCTGGGAGGTTTTCATTTTCCGGGCACTGGAGTTTTACGAGCACTTCAAATTGGCCATTTACATCAAAAAAATGTCAGTTACCGGTGAGCGTGAATGAACAGTGAGATGTGTTTGTGTGTGTGTGTGTGTGGTTGTGTTCAGTGGGCAGGCAGATAAACAGTTTTTGGACCTTGCATTTCGTGTGGAATATCGATGGCTGGCCTCACCTCTCCTACAGATGACATTTACCAGATTCTGTGTGCATGGCGTGTGTGTGTGTGTATTTATGTCTGTCCCCTACAGAGAGATGAGTCGTGCCCGTGTGAACTGTGAAACATGTATCACTGTGTTTGTGTGTGTGTGTGACAGTCCTCTCTCTTTCTCTGTCTTTCTCTGTCTGCCCCCGCCCCCAGAGGGGACTCGTGCTGATGACATTGCCCAGGCAGCGGAGCAGCTGAACCAGCGTTGGGTGGGATTCTGTGCCCTGTTGGCAGAGAAGCTGGCATGGCTGGCTTACCAGACAAAGGTACATATACACACACGCACACACAGATTATTAGGCAATTATTTTCATATTTTGTGGAGTCTGTGGACTAAAAATGGACCAATAAGTGTTGATATGTTACAATGGCATGAGATTTTTATGGTTTTTGAAACAAACAAAAAAGTATTGTTTCTGAATGAATGTGTTAAAAGTGCAGGTGAATAGCACAGAATGGAGCTCTAGCCAGCCCTTTTATTATGTATTGACTTTAAACAACAAAATTGCTACCCAGTTACAGAGTTTGATGTGATATGACTCATAGCTGTAGATGGAGTTCGGCCATTCTGACTTATGCAATTCTACTGCAAATGAGGTTTGTGAAAGTTTGTGACAGTTTGTGAAACAAGACAGATGTTGTGTGGGTGTTTGTTTGTGTCTTTGTGGGAATTGAAGTGACCCCATCTTTATTTAAAATGTTTTTTTGTGTGTGTGTGTGTGTGTGCCCTGCAGGTGCTTGCCTTCTACAGCTTGTATGAGCAGTGTGAGCAGGCTGTGGACAACAGTGAGAACTGGCTCAAAGTTCAGCTGCCTCCAGCATCTGAACCAGAACCTCTCAGAGTACAACTGGACAGATGCCGGGTGAGTGAAACGAAGTCAAGTCAAGGCAATTTATATAGCACTAAATCACAACAGAAGTCATCTCAGGGCACTTTTCACATAGAGCAGGTCTAGACAGTACTCTTTAATTAACAGAGACCTAACATTCCCCCATGAGAAAGCACTTGGTGACATCAGCAAGGAAAAACTCCCCTTTAACAGGAAGGAACCTCAAGCATAACCAGTTGATTGGCGGCCAGGGGGAGACACAGAGAACCACAGCAACATCAATAATAACAGTAACAATAATAATAATAGAAATATGACAAATAATAATAGTGGTAGCAGTGAGCAAAAATGACTAATAATACCAGCAGCAGTGGATGTCAAGTTGGACAGCAGGAGGAGGAGAGAAGGTGTCTAAGGTGTTTAAGGTCAAGCACAATAACTTTGGTTTTATCTGAGTTTAGTAGCAGAAAATTGCAGGTCATCCAGGTATTTTATGTCCTTAAGGCATGCTTGGAGTTTAGTTAACTGATTGGTTTCATCTGGCTTCATTGATAAATATAATTGGACATCATCTGCATAACAGTGAAAATTTATGGAGTGTTTCCAAATAATATTACCTAAAGGAAGCATATATAAGGTGAATAGTATTGGTCCAAGCATAGAACCTTGTGGAACTCCGTGTCTAACTTTTGCATGCATGGAGGATTCATCGTTAACATGTGCAAACTGAAATCGATCTGATAAATAGGATTTAAACCAGCTTAAAGCTGTTCCTTTAATGCCAATTAAATGTTCCAGTCTCTGTAATAGGATGTGATGGTCAGTGGTGTCAAATGCAGCACTAAGATCTAACAACACAAGTACAGATAGAAGTCCTTTGTCGATGCAATTAGGAGGTTGTTTGTAACTTTCACCAGTGCTGTCTCTGTGCTATGATGTATTCTAAATCCTTACTGAAAATCCTCTAATAAACTACTCTTATGTTGAAAGTCACACAACTAATTGGCGACTGCTCTCTCAAGGATCCTAGAGAGAAAGGGAAGGTTAGATATAGGTCTATAGTTGGCTAAAATGCCTGAATCAAGAGTAGACTTCTCAAGAAGGTTTAATTACAGCTACTTTAAAGGACTGTGGTACATAGCCTGTTACTAAAGACACAGATCACATCTATTAAAGAAGTGCTAACTTAGGGTAAGACTTCCTTAAGAAGTCATGTGTGTTTGAGTGCAGCCTTCTTCAAAACAGTCTACCATTCTCTGCTCACGCCCATACTAAGAAACATTATATAGGGGAACTTTATACATGGTCATTGATACATTTCTTTGCATAAACATGGATGTAACATTATTATGTCAACTATTTAATATTAGATTTACTTATACAACATTTTATTTGTTTAGGTCACTTTATCATTGCCTTAAATTTTTTGTTTTGCTTTGTTTCATTGTCTTGTTATAATTTTATGTCCTAGTTTTATTTCTTTTTTACACAGTATCTATATTTATTTGGCTTATTTGAATTTCTGTCTCCTTTCATGCATCTGTTTGTCACAGCTATTTTCTGTAAGTATTTTTATGTTACCCATACCAAGCCCTAGTGAATGATTCTATTTCTCCCCCTTTTTTTTTAATACTTGAAAAATGGTGCAAACAAATGAAGAACAGTCAGTCGACGTAATACATTTCACCATAGTTTTTGTTTTCAAAGCTTACCCTTTATTCAGTTTAAGTCTTTTCATCATAAAAAGGTCATTAATGAATATTTTTCATCATAGTGTTTGTTGATGTATTAAACACTACATCAGAAGGATGTTTGGGGGGCATAGACTGTGGTACATATATATACTACAAACTATATACCAGTTTTTATTTCAGAACCTGCTATATTTACATTAGAACATGATGTTATTTCTTCTATTTAAAATAATCCTTAGGATTTATAAAGTGAATGGATGATACCAATTCCAAACTGTAGTCTTGTTTACTTCATATTAAAAAGAGTGACTGTTAGAATCAGTCCAGGTGAGTTGCAGGTAAGTAGTTAAATATTCTGAACAGAATTGTCCTGGGGTTAAGGCCTTAAAAACAGCACAGTGTTATCCCCCCATAACACCAAGTAGGTTAACACTCTAGCCTAAAGCCAAAAGACACACTGCTTATTCATGAATAATGCTAGAAAACAGAAGCATTTATAACCTCCACAGAATATATTTTCATAAGCTGACAGTTGGTGGCATGATTTGCCATAGGAAAGGTTGTTTTAAAAGTTTTAGCTTAAATATTTTATTTTCTCTGAAGTCTTTTCTGTTTAATATAAAGATAGGATCTCTGGAATCATTGATGTATGGGAACAGGTCACAGCAGGTGTGTGTGTTCTCCATTTGAGTCTATGTGTGTGGGTGTAAAAGTGTGGGCACACTTGTGAGGGAAACCTTGTTTGTGTGTATTAGTCAGCAGTAGAAGCTAGACATATCTTTGAAAGAAAAGTCAAATTTCAACACTCTTCCATCTCTCCTTTTCTCTCAGCTTCATCTGATAATTTCCCTGTCATCTTTTGTCTGGCTCCATTCTTATTTCTCTCCTTTTTTGAAAGCTCCCCATCCTTGCCTTCTTTCCTTCCACTTATGTGCATGGCCCCCTCTCTGTCTTTTTGTCCTCTGTCTGACTCTTCTCCCTCAGTCTTGTGCTCCTGCACTTTAATCATGCCTCCCCTCCTCTCATATCTTCTTTTTGAAGTTTGTTTTTTCCAGACCTGCTTGTCACTTCTCTTCTCCCATTGCTAAGATGTTATTGCAATGAGTCGTGAATGCGCTTTAAGCCTCCCACAAATGTATAGAAACATTTGGTTTAAAAGAATGGTTCAAGATTTCCAAAAATGTTGTTTTTCGCTTTCTTGTGAAGAGTTACAGTACATGACAAGATCAATTCCACTTTTGACTCTGTAAACAAAATATGAAGCTACAGCCAACCAGAGATTAGCTTAACTTAGCATTGAGACTGAAAGCCAAGGAAACAGCTAGCCTGGCTCTGTCCAAATTTTAAAAAAATCTACCAGCACCTCAAATTTAACTATTTAACGTGCTATATCATGTTTTTTTAAATGTACTCAAACAGAAATAGTAACGGTTTTACAGTGAGTTACGTGCTGTACCTATTTCTTGGCTAGGCACAGTGACTCCCTGCATATACCTCCTCTTAAAACCACAACGTGTCATTTTTACATTTCAGTTTATGTATATATTTAAGCTTTAGAGATGTGTATTGGCATATTTTTCAACCTCGCACAGAGGCAGGCTAGCTGTTTTCTCCTGCTTCCAGTCTTAACGCTAAGCTAAGCTAATCAACTCCTACCTCTTGCACCATAGTTAATGCACAGACATGAGAGTGATATCAATTGTCTCATCTTACTCTCGGCAAGAAAGCAAATAAGCCTTTTTCCAAAAATTCCTTTAAACAATTCTTTTAAATGAGTCCCATGTGGGTTCAACTCGAACTATCAGAATACATTAGCAGGACCTCAAAAACTTGCAAAAAGTAAGGAGGTATAACTACAGTATTAAGAAACATAGCAACACACAAACTGATCCAGCAGAATGCAGAGTTGATTTAGCAAGTGCAGCAACTTTATTGTGTTTCTGTGAAATCCCTCTCTTTCCATCCTGGAGCAATTCTACAAATAACAGAGAGGCGGTTTTATTTATTGAATAAATAAGCCACTCTAGAAACGAAAATGTGTACATGAGCCAATTTGAAGCTGTAGGATACCCATGATACTGAACCCAGTGTTTCCCCGCGGATAAGGCTCTATATATCGAGCAAATGTGATGGGTTTTGTTTGGACCTTAATGGTGAACTGAAATTTTACTGATGAGAAATAACGTAAAGTTAAACTCTGAGGAAGGTTCATGATCTCAATAGTTTACATGGCTGGTACACAGACAACCATAGCAACTCATTATTTTAAATCTGGCCCACCCTCTCAGTCTGTTACTGTCAGCTTTACTGATACAACCACTGTCAACGTTATCAGCAGCTGTGCTGCAGATAACATTTAACTTTTACAGCTGTCAGGCGCTTCTGTCTGTATTCCTTCACTTCCTGATGTGCCTTCTGGACATTAGAGAAGCTTCTGTCTTAAGGTGTGTGTATGTGTGTGGATTAACCCACTTTAAAGAACACACACAAGTCTTTGAATACAAAGATAAGGCTTCTGGAGCTCATTCAAACACTTTTGTCCATCACCCCTTTCATGTTGTTTGACCAACCCAGTGGATCTAAGAGAAGCATACAGCACCCACCCGATATTAAAACACAATGCTCTGAAACCACCACAGCATTTCAATCCATCTAAACAACAGGCTGAACACACTTACTGAATACTTTGAACAAGTAAGTTATTATGTCTTGGAAATGAGATTGCCTTGAAAGTATAAAATCATAGCTTATCAGCTGCAACTAGGAACAGCAGGCCTACTGTATCAAGCTTTGGCTTTCTCCATATGTGGGAACAGTGTGCATGGGGCTGTAGGATCAATACTCTGTATAAATTGTTTACAGTAGAGGGGGGTGTCTCTGTTGTTAGTCTTTCCAAAACCAAAAAACAAGAACAAAATTGTCAGAAATTGATTAAACTATTTGTTTGTCTGCTCTAAAAGAAGCTGCAATTGTTAGCATAGCTCCACTGTGTGGAAGCTGTCCTGGATGTTTCACATGAGTTTAATGATATTAAGTTCAAAAAGTGTCAGCGCCATATTTACCAAGTGCAAATATGTGCAGTCAAATGCTGTTCAACTTTAGCTATTTATTTTGGTGGTGAAGACAAACTGGATTTTGAAAAGTATTAAAAGAATGATTAAACTATATACCTGTTCTTCTCTGATGATAAAGCAGTGATTTCTCCTTCTCCTCTCAGTGCAGTTTGAAGTTCAGGAGAAATAGTTTCACGGTTACATTTTGGTTTTGCTGAGCTGGTCCAATTTCCTGCTTGACTTCCTATTGATTAACATTCAGGACTGTATTTAAACATTTCTGTAAAATAGAACTGATTAAGCACAAGGCAAATGGAGTGGAACTTTGAAAATGAAAACACAATACTTTTCCACAGATCAGTTTTTATTGTACTAGTCCATATGGATTAAACTGATTTTTTTCTCATCAATATCCTGCATGCCAACAAGAAGGGAGTTGGCCAGTGTGGTTGACTGACAGTCTCACCTCCTATCTGTTCATCCATGATCTGACCTTCTCTCTCCCTCCTTGTCCTGGCAGGAGGAAGTGGCTCGCCTGGCCTCACTGCAGCCCCAGGTGGAGCTAATGGAGAAGCAGCTGAAAGAGCTGAAAGAGGAGAAGGAAGGGGAGGACCCTGCAGCCTTCCTGGACGCCGACATCAACGCGTTCAAAGAGCACTACAATAAGGTCCTGGAGGATCTGAGGGCGAGAGAGAGACAGCTACAACTGGGTGAGAGAGGAGTGATACTGATTCACTGCAAAAACTTAATCCCAGCACTTCATTTAGTTCAGAGCAGAGGAGTTGACCTTGTTTACTACACTTTTTTGACCCATGTTTTTGTGTAGGTGCCTTTAATTTCAGCAGTTGATGGGTACAGTTTGTCAGTAATTGCTGCTTTATTAAAATTTAATTGAAAGTTTTACATTTCTTATTTTTATAAATTTGGACATCATGCTTATGCTTCATCTTATGCTACTACATCAGCTTGACTGATATATGGGGACTCACCAATGCCCTGATATTGTCTAAACCAATCATCCGGAAGTGAAAAAAACATTAAAGCCGCATCAAAGAATTTGAAAAACCCAAAAAAAACTCACAGCAACGGAGCCTTGATCTCTGACTTAAGGCCTGGTGACACTAGCATTTAAAATTGCATAATTTTATAGCAAAATCAATTAATTTCTATGAAATCACCAGGATCAGTGGATATGCTCATGGAAGCATATCTGTGCACATTTTTTCACGTCAAGGTGAAATTTGACCAACAGCACACCATCTTCACCTTTGAAGGAGAATCCAAAACGGAGGAAGTTGTTGTCGGTTATTAGCTGTGTTGCGCCATCCACTTTTATTTAGCATCCACTGCTCCACAAAAGAGCAAAGGTTTTGAGACAGTAATAAGACAGGAGTCAATGGTACCAATACAGCTCTTCAACTTATTATCGTGTTAGCGACCAAGCAACAAGCTTGCTAACAGACAGTTGGACAGTCATGGATCAAATTCATTTTCTGTTGTGACCAGGCCTCTATCAAGTTCTCTTCTCTAACATGTTAGCACACTTTAAGCGATGAGGGCGTCCCATTTGAGTGCTCTTTTTCAACAGCTGATGATCGTAAGTCCCAGTAAATTCTTTTATCTACCTAAATCTCCTAGTTTGCTACAGTAGGTGATCATCAGCTAGAGCATATTTACAGTCCTCTTAACAAAACTGCTTGGCAGGGTTTCACTATGACATTATGGCAGCCATGTGGATACTGCATATGTGTGGGTGTTTGTGGTGGAGAAGCAAGACTCCAATTTTAACATCTAATTCCAGACTGAAAATCCAACTAAAATAAAATATTACAGCACTGACTATTAATCACTCAGTGCTGAATGAAAATCTGAAAGTTTAATATGTAGTATTATTAGGACTTTGTAGGCAAATCATTGGATATATGGATAACAAATGGCTGCAGACTGGATGCCCTACAGATGTTTAACAATGAACTTGAAGTAATGACCTGTTGCCAAATTGGACCTAAAAATTCCATGGAAAAAAATGTGTAAAAGCCTGAGCATTTTTATCACGCAACAGATTACAATTAGAGCTAAGTGAAGTTTGATATTGATGTATATCCTGTGATAAAAAGACGAGTCCTGCTAATTTGATTTTGGCAGCATACTGGGTCTGGTTCCTCTTTTGTGTTTTCTGAGACTTATATAGACTTCCAGTACCTCATCTTTTCAAAACTGAAAAATCACCATTTTCTATTCATATTTTGACAGATTTTTCAGGCCTGTGTAGTACTCTTCATTCAGCTCTTCGGAGGATATATGTGACTATTCAGTTTTCTGCTGCTGAAAGTCAGCCTTGACAGCCTGCTGTAGCCCACACATTGTATCAGACAGATTTGGAGTGGCAAATGTCTCTACCCACAGCAACAACAACCCAACATTCAGTACAGACACACTTGTCCCGGCTTTTGGAAAATGGAACGAATCCATCGAGATCACGCAACACACCGGCATCCTACAGACACGTCTTACAGTGTGGGTAGATGCAGGGATGAATAGCAGTACTGTTTCCATATGATCTGCTCTCCAATTACTACCTCAAGCATTTATTTATTTGACACCATACAGCATGGCATGTGTTGTAGCAGATTTTTAAAAAATAAATAAATCTGACACTTATTATATTACATATATCGCTGATATTATAGTTATTATTTTATTTCACTGGCTGAGTTGGAAATGGACTAAAAGATTCAAACATCCACTATGTATAGCCTTGATATAGAATAATACAATAGCTCTGATTGAACAGCAGGATGCACTGCCTTTTAACTGAATGAACTCGATGCAACAAACATCCACCTTG
This sequence comes from Thunnus maccoyii, assembly GCF_910596095.1. Lineage (NCBI taxonomy): Eukaryota > Metazoa > Chordata > Actinopteri > Scombriformes > Scombridae > Thunnus > Thunnus maccoyii. The sequence goes on from NC_056556.1 coordinate 17,468,336, forward strand.
TTGACGTGTCCTTGAGCAAGATACTGAATCTCTGCCAGCTGCAGCTCTGAATTAATGCTCCCTCTGACCTCTGACGTCTGCATAGAGAGGGCAAGAGAAAAGAGAATTTCCATATGGAGATCTGTAAGGAGTTATTAGATTTAACGCTGACATCAAACACATATTTGGGCCAAAGTCCAGATGTGCCTGATGTACCTTATATTCAGACTGAGCACTAAATACATTTTCATGAGATAGAAATGCATGGAGTGATAGTGTAAGGAGTGAAATGGATACAGCTTTGAAGAATTATTCATTCAAGTTGAAAAACTTGAGAATTCAGCTGACATCAGTAAAGCAAAAGCTTCAAGCTGGACTCTCCATTTCTCTCCACTGCTGACAACCCAAAAAAACTGTCCATCGGGTATTTGTAACCAGTGTCCATCTCACAATAACATAATGTAGCACAGATTTCTTCAAGAGGACACGATTCTGCCGTTCCAGTCGTTTTTGTTGGGTTCTTTTTTCAAGAACAAGTACTGGCTTGCAAGAAGCCATGCTTTAATCTTTCTCTCTCCCTCTCTCTGCCAAGCTGTTTTGAATCAAAACTTCTCCCTAAAGTATTTTGCTATAGAAAATACCATTTAAAAACACAGCCATGAGGCGCCCCAGTAGCCCAGCGGTCACGATGCATACCACATAACCATCTGGCCACTCTCTGCCCCTGTCTCCAGTCTCTCTGCACTTCCAGCTGAAGGCAAAAACTGCCAACAAAATAATATTCAAAAAAAACCAGTCATGATCAGTTATTTTGACAGGAAAAAAACAATTTATCATGCAGCTGTTGAATAAATTAAAACAGAGTCAGCAGTACGCCTCGATGTCAAAAGAAAAATGTCAAAAAACAACTTCACAAAGGCTCTCCTTAACTCTCCATATGTCCATATGTAACATAACGTCCAACACTTCACCAGCTGGCTAAACCTCTTCCATTCTTCACCAGTTCAATTCATTTAAACTAAGTCCCACTTGGTTCTTTAGACTTCACAACACACACATAAAAATAACTCCTGTAGATTCCAGGAAAGTTTTAAATTATAAAACCTTCCTGGTTGAAAAATTCACAATACAAAGAGTAATAACCGGCCATGTGAGCAGATGGAGGTTTTACAGATGTCTCTTTTATAATGGAATGGGTAAAATGCTTTTTGAGTCGCAGATTTTTTATTTTTTTGTTGTTTTTGTTTTTTGTTCTAGTACTACAAGAAAATTACCACAAATTGGCTGCAAAGGCCGAGTGGCCAGCTCTCTTAATACAGCCATATTTTTATATATATATATATATATATATATATATATATGAGTCCTGCTTCTAAGGTAAAATGTTATTGGTTCATTTTAATGTCCCTCTGAAATGTTGCTTTGTTTTGTTATATTGACAAGGCCATCTACAAATTATAGAGTGACTACCTATGATGGAGCTCCCTGACATGTTTATCACTATTTATCATTATTGTCTCTAACACAGAAACATTTGAGTGGTATTGGGAGGGTTCATTTTGACCTAGAAACATTTAGATTTTTTTAGCAAATCATTTTGAGAATACAAATAAATATAACATGAGAAGTTATACTTTACACAATGAGATTTATGTCATGTTAGGCTCTCTGTGAGGAATCTAACTGTTCCCTACTTCTAACAAGTAACGCTGAAGCACATTTACAAGCGCTTTGCATTTTCAGGTAAAAGGAAATCAATGAAAACGTCATTCAAAGTGCCACCCTGTCACTAAACATGCTAACATTACATGTCACCAGGCCAGTTTTAGGGCTACTTTACAAGAGTGACTCAGACAAATGTGTGAACGTGCCTTCAGTGCTCACCCATGTGGTTACACCTTTTCACCTGTCTTCATGGTGAGCAGCTAGTGAGAGTGTCAGTGAGGCTTTTAGTCCAATTTACAGTGCCACTCTCCACTGTGTGTGTGTGTGTGTGTGTGTGTGTGTGTGTGTGTGTGTGTGTGTGTGTGTGTGTGTGTGTGTGTGTGTGTGTGTGTGTGTGTGTGTGTGTGTGTGTCAAGATCCATGTGCTTTCTGTGACTTGGTCAGTAAAAGCAATGACAATGAGACTTAATGAGATAGAGAAAGAAGCTGAAAGCTGCAACCATCAAGACAAGAAAAACTAAATCAGACAGACGCTGTGACAAAACCAGAGCGGATAGCTGTTTATACCAGTGAGGGAGAGAATGATGGAAAGAAATGAGAAAACAAAAAATATAGCCACTGAGAAAATGAGACACAGAGGAAGAGGGGAAAAAGGCGTTGAAAGAGAAAGAGTGGGAAGAAAGGAAGAGAAGGAGAGGCAGCTGGAGAGAGAAGAAAAGATAGAGAAAATTGCTGACAGCCAAGCAGACAAACTATACTTCTTTACTCACTCAGACAGCTTCTACCCTCGCGCCACACACTGCGCTTTTCTCACCCACGCCACGGGTGAGATATCCAACACACACACGCATTCCACCGCTTACACACAGACGGGAACAGGCGTGCGTGCACACACACATACCGACAGATTACTGTGCTGAATTCCTGAGGGCTGCAATGGTTGAGAAGCATATAGAGAAGAATTTCTCTGAAAGGAATTATTTAAATGATATTTTCCCTTTTGTGGTTTTCTTTTCTCCTCCTATCTCTCAATACAGTTCAGTTCAGGTCAGCACATTTCCTAAGTCAGGTCAGTTCCAATCAAGGAAGCTTTATCAGCAAGAATGGGAAAAAAAATAAATAATACTGAATCATTTCTAAACTTTTAGTCCTTTACATTAACCTGAGAAGCATGTTATAGAAATATATTTCAGTAAATTGAAGAAATTAACATTTCACATGTGAAAAATTCGCAAATAGGAACCTCCTGACATACTGTAAGTCCAGATAATGTTAATAAGAACTATTTTCTTGGCCAATGCACTGATAGTATTCAATGTGCAGTAACATTCCCCTGGCTCAAGTCATGACGTCATTCAGAACTCTGTCTTTAGTGAATGGATTTGATGATGAAGACGAAAAAATGAAGCAGTTTCCTGGAGAAATTGTGACTTAAACAAGGTTAAACAATTATTTTGTGAGCATACAAAAGACCACAGCTCCCATGAAAATCAACACAGGTACTTCCATCGTTGTAATGTGTTTTTTTTTCTCCATGGTTTTGTCACCAACACTCTCTTCTAAAGTCAAATTTTCAACTTTTTAGCTGTTTTCTCTGCTGTCTAAAAACTTTTCACCATCAGTCTGTGGAGCAGATGGTCTTGGGCTTATGGGAAATGCTGTTCATCAAAGGCCACGAAAAAACATGAATACTGAATAAACAATATACCCTCCTCATGTAAACATATAGAGTGAACAAGGAGTGAGAGAGGATCTGTCTTAATGCTGGATATTTTGTTATTTACATCACCACAGATGTCAATAAGATTTTGAATGAGGTTTTCTTACTTCTGGAGCAAAACCCAGAAGTTCAGTTTCACTTCAGCTCTTTATTACAGATGTAATTAACAACAGACCAAGGTCCAGTAACAAAAGCTAAGATTTAAATCTCATAAGCCTGCCAGCTCCTTTACACATATTAGGCCTTCTGCCTAAATCTGATAATAGCACCTCCCCTGTCACTTCAAAATTGGCACTGCTAAATCTTAGATCTCTCATTAAAAAGACTTTCATTATAAATGACATCATTAGCGCTCACAGTGCAGGCTGCTTATTGAAACATCACCCGCCAACTGCAGCTTTGCACATTGCACTGAGGGTAACAGGAAGGATGGAGGGATTGCAGCTATATATAACAACATGTTAAGCTGTATAATCTGCGTTTTGAATATGTAGGATTGTTTAAGTCTTCATCTTCAGCCACACTCCTACTTGCCAGTTGGTTGCCAGTGTTGTATGTTCTCGTATTTTATTTATTATCGTCTCATGTCACTTCTTGTTGTACTCACTTGAACATAAAGCACACTGTGTTTACCTTGAAAGAACTGTGCTATATAGATAAAATTGCCTTGTCTCCAAACCTACACACATTCCAACCCAGCATCTCAGCCTGTCAATAAGAATGCAGTGGTCAGATGTGTCAAATGCTGCACTTAAATTGACTCAAGCTTAAATAGAGCACATGCTAGCAAAACAGGGCTTTTGGATTGGATTTTTTAAAATTTATGTTCAGGATTGTGTTTGTGTTTGATTGTATTTGAACATTTGAAGTGTTCTGCACAGATCACCTGATGCATCTCTCTGTCTTCCCCTCCGTTCCTCCTAGTTTTGGAGAGCTTGCCCCCGGCTCGATATAAGGAAACCATATCAACGCTACTGGCATGGTTACAACAGTGCGAGGCCAAGCTAGCCATCCCATCCACGGCCGTTACAGAGTATCCTATTATGGAACAGAGACTGAAGGACGTTCAGGTACACACACACTGCCACACTCAGGTCTACAGATGAGTGATATATTCTTGTTTTAATATCTTATCCGGAGGCTGTGTACATTCAGAAGTAATAAAAGTTGAGGTTATGTGCTGTCAGGGATAAATAAATGTGGAAATTTATCTTCGTATCTTTTGGCATGAAGATATCATAACAATCTCTTCACACTCACATGGTTTTAAGGGGCAGTAAAAACACACTATAGACTGTATTGCAACACACATATTTATCAATATATCTTCATTGAGCTATCAGTATTTATATGGTTGTGTTGTTGCAGTTGAAGAAGGAGGCATATTGAACTCTAAGTATGTAGTCACTCCATGCTCCATTATGAGGTTATTGCACGAAGTTGAATCAGATACATAAATGTAATTAAATCATTGTTTCTGATGCTGAAACAAAACAGACAGGGAGATCAGCTGTGAACAATGTTGCAAAGTTGTGGTTATTCACTCTCTAAATGAGTTGGATCAGCAATTGAACTGAGAGAACACACTCAAATTATGATTACTCATCTGCATAAAGATATGAATACATAAGCAGCATAAAGTCTTCTGTATGCTCTCAACATGTTCCTTCTACCTGATTGTGCAGTATGCAGGGAAATTAAATAGCTTCCTTTTATGTACATCATTGGGTGTATTCAACTATTCAACTAATTTAAAAAAAAAAACAATTTTGTTAAAACCCACTCCTCCTCAACCCGCTCAACTGGAAACTTCATTCAGACTTTTAACCAATCACCACACTTTAACACATTCATTCAGCTTTCATTGTTCTGTGGTGACTGCAGCTTCTATGTGGGTGATATGACACACTCTCTGTTTGAAAGTACAGTTCTTCAAATTTTTGCAAAAAAAAACCTCTTCAAACTCTTTTTATTCCCACACAATTTCAACACTTCATAGACAATTTATCCATCGCAACACTGACAAACTCATCCTGTGTCACACAGCTTTAACTAAAATTGCAAGTCCTGTGCCGCTCCAGTAGTCTACTGATTCAATTCCGGCCATGGACCTTTGTTGCATGTCATATCCCTCTTTCCACACTTTCCACTATCAAATAAAGGCAAAAAAAATAACATAACACATTACACTTTAACTGACGCTTCAATTGCTTTTACCTGATCCATGTCAACTGACATGTTACATTAAATTTGTTCTTCTTCTACACAGTTCAGCTACTTTCACATCATAACCTTCAACTGACATTTTAGCTGCTCCTGGTGCTTACATATATACCATCTGACAATTCAACTGCTTACAGGGCAGACACTTGGGGCCTTATTTTAACGATCTAAAACGCGCAGTCTGAAGTGCATGGCGCAAGTGCATTTAGGGGTGTCCAAATTCACTTTTGCCATTTTAATGGCGGAAAAAACTTGATGTACCAGGTGCGGTTCAAGGGGGTTGTCCTTAGTCTCTTAATTAATCATGGGTGTGTTTTCGGCATAACATGCAATAAACCAATCAGAGTGTCACCTCCCATTCTCTTTAAATGCCAGGTGTGCTTGCACCTCGGCGGATTGCTATTATGATGGCACATTTGCTAAGTAATAAAAAGGAGCGCTTCTCTGCAGAAGAAACAGATCTGCTCATGCGCAAAGTGAAAGTACATGATCCATAACGAGCACACTGGCCCCTGCTGCTCCTGGATTCTCCCGTGACCAGCCCCAGACCACTAGTTTAACATCCTGTTCATTAATTTGTGGCGAATGTATTTTCGTTTGTTTTTTGAAAAGGTTTATTTTTTTAATTACAGCTTTTGTTTTTTTAAAATCGTTTTGTTCAGTCATGGAGTAACAGGTCAAATCAGCAGGGTTTTAATTGCTGAAAGTATGGAAACCTGATCACTGTACTTTCAAAAATGTTAAAGAATATTTGTTAAATATTGTTCAAAAATTAAATCATTAATTTTAATCATGTAAAGAATCATCAACACAGTTATCAGGACTTGATGAGCTGCTGGCAGCAGCTAGATGCTGTCCAGATTTATTCCCTTCTTTAGTTTAATCATTGTTTCATTTATTTCCTCATGTGTTCCTCATGTCATCATGTACTGATGCAGCAGGAAAATCGATCTGTGTCTGATCCGCTGTTGTCCGTTTTTTTAAATACCTAACAAAGACACTTGCGTTGCACTTGATGCCACTTTGTGCCGGGCGTAAGATGGGGCCCTTTAACTGTAAATTTCTACTCATTTATATGTCATCTGACATTTCAACCAAATGCAACTCTTACTCATCAGCTCACAGTTCAACTGCTTTTAACTCTAACTTTTAAATGAGCAGATTAGCTGAATTCATCCCATACTCTTGAATTAAGACTTCAACCGCTTATCAACTGCTTTCATCTCAACTGACGCAAGATGTAACATATTGAGACATGTAAACTATTTGAACTTATCAGTTAGCCTATCAGGGCTTAGATCATTTAATGCAGTGTAATGTTGGAGGTTGGTATAATGGCAGCTAACTACCTGGTATCAATCACAGGTAATTATGCTGTTAGTTGGATATACTATGAAACTATGATCCCACCATCCTCTAGCAGTCAACCGTGATTCAGCTGATAGGAGGATTTGCTCTGTATCACTATGTATGCTCTTGACAACACTGCTTGCTCAAATCTATTTACAAATTCCTATAAAAGGCCAAAATGGGGCTGGCTCTATAATCATGTGAGGCTGTATAACACTGTAATCAGTTTTTACTACGAGTAGTAAAGTTATATTGCCACTGGCGGTGCCAAACTGCCAAAGCAGCACTCTTTTAAAGGATGCTTTTCCACTGCTCTTTGAGGTAGCAGGCAGAGGATAGAGAAGGGAGAGAAAACAGATTACATGCCCCATTAACCAAGAGTCTGATTCATACCCACAACCTAGTGTGGAAATTGTGTGATCTGATACACCAGGACATCCCCAAATCACTGTTGTAAACATAAAATCACTGTAGAATGGATCATTAAGGCAGCCAGGGTGTGCTTTTAAACAAAAGAGGTCATTTTCAACCAAGTTCACTTGGGACATAACCAAGTGTTAATGTCTAAGGAGTTTCTATAGGTGGCATAGTACAGTATATATGTTTTTGTCCTAAATTCTGTTTGTATATGAGTTTAAAACCAAAGGATAAATGAAACAAATCTCTAAAAGTAGCTGTATTGCTCAAATTTTATGACTTGAGCGTCTGATTGCTCCAGCTTCTACATGTCTCAACTTGAGTCGTATCACACATGGCATCAGTGTTGGACATGATGATGAATTGTGTATTTTGTTCTCCCTGGGACTGGGTTGCTCATTGTTGTTGACTAACTAAATCTAATTTGATAGTTACAAAACAGGTATACCAAAGTTTTTAACGTAAGGAAAGACACTTATACTTCATTAAAGGAAAAAAGCTAATGAATCTTTTTAAAAAATTTTAGAAGAATGTGAAAATATCATAAATGGATATGAATAACACTTTTGTAGCTTCTGTTATTTTATTCTATCTGTGAAAGGTTTTAGGGTATGGATTGACATTATTTTAACAATGCTGGTGCTGTTTTTTGTGTTTTTATACTAAAATGATATTATATTTACTTCCAATATTCCTTTAGTGGTTCCCAAAATGATAACTCAACACTTCTAAGCTGTGCTGCCCCTCCTATCAAATAAAACCTTTATTGCCATAACTGATATCCTTTTGGTTTATACTTTCCAGCAATCCTTCTCTGCATTGTGTCCCGCCCAAGCTATTTACTTAAAGGGAAAAGCAATTAAGGAAGCAAGATGCAATTTTTCATTGGACAGTCAGCTAATATTATATCACCAATATAAAGCAGCTTACTGTACAGTACATTCATATCTTACGGTAGTTTATTTTCTTGTATCCTGTAAACTGCCGTCTTTATTTAGAGCAGCAGCATTAACAGCAAGCTAAACGCCTCCTTCAGAAACCTAAAAACAAGCAGGAAGAATTTCAATTTCAGTGAAAATCAGTGAGTTTGTGAAGCCAGAATCTGCTTAACATGCAGAGAGCAGGCTAGAGCTGGTCTGCCCATGTGTCTGTTTGTGTGTGTGTGTGTTTGTCTACAACTCTGCAATTACGAGAGGCGGGTGAGCAAAATCCCAGTGGAGCAAATCAGTGTCTCTGTTTATCACAATATCTACCTCCAGATACACACTCAGAAGAACACACACACACACACACACTCAGAAATGCCTGTGCATTGTATGCCAACACAGAGGTGAATGCATACACACACACACACACATTTTTTTTTGCATTGCGTCAGTGCTAATCTGTATTTCTAGTCAAAAGAATACAAGGTCTTTTGTTTTTTTGTTTCCTACTTTGTTGTTGTTTTTGAAGTGTTGATTTTTATCTTCAACTTAAGTCAAAGTCACACCATAGAGTGTGTGTGTGTGTGTGTGTGTGTGTGTGTGTGTGTGTGTGTGTGTGCTCAGCCCTCTTAAACTTGATAATAGTGTTGTAGCATAGCAGGGAGATCAAACCTTGTAGCCTGAGATTAATTAAAGTTGATTGTAGATAATAATTAGGAATTCATTCTGCATACTGATAAGCCGTCATTAATTTTCAGCGCAACTATTTCCCCTTTACTTTGTTCATTAAAATAAATGAGCGCCCCCTCAGGTAGGAACTTAGTTTGAATGCTGACCCACTGTTAGACAAACAAAACGCAGATATTCAAAATATTCCTGACAGCTTGAAGAGAGGTTATTAGTAATATTATCCACAGCTACTGGTACAAGTTTTTAAAGACCTGATTGCAGCATTCAATCTCTACCCATGATTGCAATGTTATGACGTCATTTGTGAGTTTGCAGTAGGGTGATGTAGTGAGAAGAAAGTAGGTGTGGGCTCTATGGGGTAACAGCAGGTTTTCTAGGTATATTATCTAGATAGGAATGTCTGTTTTTGGCTAAAATGCATTAAAACTAACTAACTTAGGGCAAACATGTGCCCCCCCCACACACACACACTTACTGCCCTGTTTATGTGTATTTACCTTGTTGTCTTCACATTCCCACTAAGTCTGTGAAAACAGTACTCATATGATGGAATGATCCTTTGTGGACATTTTACTGAACACGATTTTATTTAGGAATGTGAGCTCAATATAACCTAAAATAAGCTCTTGAAAGCTTGGCTTAAATGTTTAATTTGGCTTGTTTAACTTGTCTGTATAACATTAAATGAATAACATGAATAAATAAGCAATAATTAAAATTTAGAGGGAAAAAAATTTGTTATTATTTATTAAGCATTTTACTTAATAATCAATTTCATCAGTACAGTGTTGGTGTTGTTTGGTCAGATCTGATTTATACTGCTGGCAACATAAGCAAAAAATAACCCCACAACTGTCCTCACTCAGCTCTGATTGGTGCATGGAAATATGTGACATCACCTTTTTCCAGCTGAGCCCTGCCCATTTCAAACCATTGAGAAAAGCAAGGACAAGAACACAAATACAGAAATCTCTCATGTGAAATAACCAAAAGTGTTCTAACTTTGGCAGATAATAGTGTCTTCATGAAGGGCTATCACTTATAGTGAGAGGCTGAAAATATGCTGTTAAATCTAACCTTACCTAATAATGCAGGACTATCCTCACAAGAAAACAATAGCACTGGTCATTTGTTCAAATGCCTATAACAACTTATATTTACCTGACAAGGACCTCTTGTGTCAGTCTAAATTATAACTATTGGCAGCCAAGAGCAAAGGCAGAAGTAGTGAGATGTTATAGTACCACAAGACCTCTTACAGTCTGTCCTCACATACAGATTTAAATTAACAACTCTCTTTCCTCACAAGCTAGAAGCTTGAGCGTGTTTAATGGAGCATGTAGTTTACATGTTCTGCTCTGACTGTAGCACAGTGAAGTAGTTAATTCCTGACTGATGTGTTTCTAGACATCGGCTTCAGGTGGTGGTTTTTTACCAACAGTGAGAGCAAAGATGTTTGGGTTGATGACAGTCTGCAGTCACCCCTTCCAATCAATGAGGGTAATCTGTGATCATGTGGAAGTTAAACTCTCAGCTCTCATCAGTGGGAGAGTTGCCATTGCTCTTTGACACTGTAGTGGGAGCTGTGGGATAATCTACAACAAGCAAACAGTAAGACCTCTGTAGAAGAAGAAAACAGGAAACACTACACATGATGGTTCTTTGTTTTAACTTTTACAGTGGTGGCATGTTGCTATTGCACAGCTCATGTGTTACGGTCTCTTTGCCACCTTGTTCTTCTTGTCTTTATAAATAATTATTGTTATCTGGTTACCAGTGTGTTTTGGATGGAGGTGGAAGAAGAAATAATTAGGTCAAGGGTACCACACATAAGCATCTGATTACAGCACAGTACAGTCAGTGTGGTGGTGTTGGTGAAGACATCCAGCTTTCTATTACAAATTTACTATTGTGTATTTATATAGCACCTTTCTAGTCCTGCGACCACTAAAAGCACTTTACACTACATGCCACATTCATCCATTCACACACACATTCATACGCTGATGGCAGAGGCTACCATGCAAGGTGCCAACCTGCTCATCAGGAGGAGTTTCTCATCATTCACACACACATTCACACATCAATGGCACAGCCGTCACGAGCAATTTGGGGTTCAGCATCTTGCCTAAGGACACTGTGATATGCAGACTAGGAGCCGGGGATCGAACAGCCAATCTTCCGATTAGTGGACAATTTGTTCTACCTCCTGAGGCACAGGCGCCCAGTAACAGGTTCTACAGGATCTCCAGGACATATGTCTTTGCAAAAGCTGGACAAAATTTGTTAAAAAGTAAAATTATTTACAGACATTAGAGTGTTGCTAAACAGATTGATTGGTAAGCAGATAGCTTATCCAGTGAGATGTCATCACAGTAATGACGGCTTGTTTACTTCTGCCTACACCCTTGATTCATCGTTAGATTCTATAACCAAGTAGTTTTTTTACACAAACCACAAACTTTCCCTGACTTTAGCCAATTCATTTTTGACGATGTTGTCCTTGTGATAGGGGCATCAGATCAGAAGACACTCATACTGTGTGGTTCATTTTGGAATGCAATGACAAAAAGTATTTCCTGAGTTTGGAGTGCATAAATGGTATAGCAATATCTCTTATTATCTACTGGTATACTGTATATGACCCAACCCTGTAGGATGAAGGCTGTCCATCAGCCAGAGATCATGAGTTCAAAGAGGTCATAGGAATTATTATGCTGTTTGGCATTATTCTGCATTGTGATGTATCACCTCCTCACCTTTCTCTTGGATCTCTGCTCTAATAAGGGAGTTCACTCATCTCAAAAGGGAAACTGGGACTTAGATTTGTGTCAGTACAGAAAGTGTCCATGTGAGTCCTTGGTTTCCAGTAGAGCTGGATAAAAATCATTGAGAGAAAGGAGAAAAGAAAAGAAAAAGCCCAAACTTTTAACAAAACTAACCCTTAATGTATCCCTTCTTGGGATTCAGTGTTGCAGCAGAGGGATTGAGGGTAAGCCATAGTAACTGACGGATGTCCTGTCCAGGGGTTGTGCTTGAACTAAGCTAAACTAAGCCTCTGAGCCACCTTGGTGTGAACAAGGCTTACTTCCCCAAAATCCTCCACTGAAACTTACCTCAAAGTTCACCAGGAATTCCCTCAACTATCCACTTGTAATTCACCCTGCACAACAGGGTAAGCAAAATCAAATACTGTGAAAGGGCTTTCATTACAAAATGTTAACAGTAGCAGCCAAGTGTTGTGGCGACTCATAACCTCTCATGCTCATCATCCCTCATTTTCTCATCTCGCCCCGCTCAATAACATAGAATGTAATAGACATGCTGGGAAAACGAGCTTTTGCCACACAGAATTTTAGCTCCATGTCATTTACATGAGGGATGGGAGCACGTATGATAGATGGTTATCCGATAAATCATATAAAGATGTGAGGCTTGTTTTCTACTGCCGAGGCGTAACCGAGGCTTGTTGATAAATGTGTCAAGCAAATGCCAGCTCGATGATTGATTTGTAGAGCACTGGGCAACTCTTTTCTCGATATAACACGCTAGAAGTGCATGAATTGACTTTTATAATCAGGGATATATCATATTATTTCATATCAGGATTTTAATGATGTAATGAACTTTGATTTTGATGATGAAATCAGCTTTATTTTCATCTCTGTCTACTCCCATTGCAAGCACAGCCGCTTTTTTTTATTTACACAAAATATTTCAAAGGACCCTAATAAAAAAACTGTAAAACGTTATCTAGGCCTCCTCCCCTTTCCATCTTTCAGTTAAAAAAAATGATACAATACGGTCCAGTGAGCCATTCAGACTTGTGTTTTCCCACTGTTAAACTCCCACACATTTCATTTCCACTCTTCACTCTATATCCACCCGGACCATTAACAGTAACACAACTGTTATTTAGACTCAGTTTGGATTTACCGTTTCCTTTTTTTGGAGGTGAGGTTCAAATACAGTTCAAGCTTTGACATTTAATTAATTTAGGTTCAAATATGATGCTGTTTTGTATATACTGTGAGCAGCCATCTGCCTACAGTCAACCTCACATATTTTCTGATTCTGTCTCTCTTTCTCATTCTATCTATCCATCTCCCTCTCACCCTTCCAGGCCCTCCAGGTGGCTCTGGCTGAACACCAGGGGGAGGTGGACTACCTGACGTCGGCCGTAGACCAGGTCTTCCAGAAAGCTCCGCCAGACATCAGCCAGAGGTAAGACATAGGAAAGAATGAAGTGATCTGTAAACCATTAAAAGAAAGAAGTAAACAACATGGAACTTTGAATAGAGATTACAGTGCGATCAGTTTGGTGTGTATGATGATAGCTTGTATTTATGCTGGTTTTCAGTCGTTGGATCATCATTTTCGGTTTGTATGAGAAAATTGGTGAATGCCATTTTTAAGACCTTTTTCCATTTAAGTGTCCCAGTAAGCCAAGTAATCCAACATGCACCATTCCACAACCTGCAAATCAGTAATGTTATTGATTTCCTGCAGTAATTTGTCAAAACGTCTGCCATGAAAAAGACCTATAAGCACATGTGTTGTTGTAGGTATCGCACAGAGATGGACGCCATCATGGCGCGCTGGAAACGACTCGGCACCACGCTGACAGAGAACGCCCAGAGAATCCAGGAGCTCATGGCCAAACTGATGCAGTTTGAGGTGAGACTGAAGTAATTCACATAAAATAAAATGGTAATTCAGTCTGGTTATGAGGCCAGGTGTGACATAATGTGTCCCTCTCCATCAGAATGATGTAAAGACGTTAAAGAAGTGGATGGCAGATGTGGATGTCTTTCTGAATGAAGAATGGCCGGCGCTTGGAGACTCTGAAGCCTTGGAGAAACAATTAGAGCAGTGCACGGTGAGGAAACCAAGTAACACTGCGTGATTTTAAACTAAACCATCACTTTCACACCCACATTTTGATGTAACCGTTCAACTTGAACTTAATTGACATCATATCTTTTATTTCTTACTAACAGAATATAAAAGCTTACCAGTACAAAATGCTCAGATGGCAGCAAGACTGATGAAAGGTTGAGATTGGTTGAATGAAATGAAAATAAAATGGGCTCGGAATAAAAATGCCCTAGAGAATTCATAAAATAACCCTCAGAGTTCATAAAATACTAGAGTCTATAGAGTATACCTCAAGGAAAGAGAGAGGAAATTGAAAACCAGCAGATAAATATAAACAGAAAATGTTCCATAAATGTGTAAAAAACTGCAAACCTGACTGAGTAACATCCTCCCTGCATTTTGATTGGCCAGGCCCTGGTGAATGACATCCACACCATCCAACCCAGCGTCAACGGCATCAACGAGGTGGGCCTATACCTCAAAAAGGAGGCCGAGCCACCGTTTGCCATCCACATCCAGAAAGAACTGGACGAACTCAACGCCCAGTGGGAGAACGTCTGCAAACAGGTGTGTATCTCCACCCCCAAGCCCAAAAGCTTCATCCAGAGAATACGCTTTCTTGCTTTCATGTGTGCATATGTATGTTTCCCAACGTCTAGGCCTACGCTAAGAAGTCAGCTCTGAAAGGAGGCCTTGATAAAACCATGGCTCTGAGGAAGGAGATGCAGGAGATGCAGGAGTGGATCAACCAAGCCGAGGAAGACTACCTGGAGAGAGACTTCACATACAAGACGCCCGAAGAGCTACGCAAAGCTGTAGAGGAGCTCAAGGTGTGTGTGTGTGTGTGTGTGTGTGTGTGTGTGTGAGAGTTAGAGACACAAGGTTGTGGAGGATCTGAGGGTGTATGCAAGTTCAAGATAGAGATAGACAGGGAGGCAGAGACAGAAATAGATGGATTTAGGATGAAATAAGGGACTGTATAGAAATTTTTGAGTGGGTTTCATTCAGACATAGGTGACTTTTAATGTTCCTTGCAGCTTTATTCCAGCATGACAGGACATTTATGGAAAGACACAATGCTTATGCGATATTTAGCAGAAGACTGTGTTCTTTCAGGCTGCGTCACTGATGAATTTTAAAATTATTTTGTTGTTGAAGCCTTAATTAATGATGAATCCACTGATGCATTTTCACATCAATTTCATCATTTAACATTAATACAAATTCTGCCGCCCGATCATTAAGTCTGACATGCACAAGCGTTGAGTGACAGGACGTCACATTGGGATTGTGGTTTGATACCATTTTCTCACATGCTGTATGTAAAGTGTTTTGCTGGATATTCATTTATTCATCCATGCAGTTGGCATGAATGAGAATGCGGAGAGATTGCAGCTCAGATTGTTACTGTGGTTGTAGGAGGATTTTTTAACCTCTTTTGTCCTGATCGCAGCGAGAGGTTAAACTAGTTTTTATAGACTGATCTGAAATGAGAAGAATCTTCTCAACATCTTCAACACTTATCAAACTGACTTTATTTTCTTTGAGCATAAGAGATGAAGATAGACATAATACACTTATTCACTCTCTGTCTCTCTGCATGCTTGACCTTGTGCTGCTTTGGTTTATATGAGGCTGTTAACACTTGGTTTTAAAATGTGTTTTGGTGATCCAAACACAAGTGGATGGCTGAGACACATCGCTGATCACACCTGTGTCAATCATGTGTCTTCATGGTGTCTAGCCGACCACTTAAGTTCAGATTTCGTTACTGCCTACGTCACTTTCACAAGAAGGTCCAAGGGCCCCGCGCACAGATATTACATCAGTTTGTGGCCAGACAAGCGCCGGAATTTGTTTCGCACAGGCTAGCTAAGATATGGTACACATGTGTAAACACACACTGCACTGTAGTATAGAATGGTATCGATCCTCTTATCTCTAAACTGTTCATCAAGACCAGAACATTTATTTTTAATCCTAAATGTAGAGTAATTGTTCATTCTAATTGGATCCCAGTAAAAAAAAAAAAAAGTATCCCCTGGCCTTTTTCTGGAAAATGAGGATCTTGGTCTCCAGATTCATTCACAGTCGAGGATGATGCAGCTGTTCTTTCTCTTTTCTCTGTCACTCTCTCCTGATCCTGGCTAATTCCAGGTCGATAACGCCCCCCCGTCTGCCTGCCTCTCTCTTCATTGTTGAAGTAAAAACCTGCTCTCTTTCTTTCTCTCCCTCTCTCTTTATCTTCTTCCCGTACCCTCGCTCAAAGCTTTGTGTCTCTTCTTCAAACCCCTCTCCACTCTCGTTCCCCCGATTCCTCAATTTTCTATCAAATTGCATTGATCCTCCTCTTCGCTGCCGCACTTTTTTTTAGGCTTTCATAACTTTAATGTGATGTATTTGTGATGTAAATTTATGGCACTATTTGCTTTGTGATATCCCCAAAAGCTTTGGCAGCCATTCACCCCGCCTCCCCAAAAAGTTTACTTGAGAGTCGAGTTGAAAATTAAAAATTGATTTCACTCTCCCTCTTTTGCTTGCTCTTGCTAATCTCCTCCTCCCTCCTTCCCTCCCTCCCTCCTCCTCCTTATTCTCTCACCTCCTTTTCCTCTCCTCTACTCTTTGCCACTTGTTTCTCTTTTCCTCCATCCCCTCTTTCTCTCTTCTCCCGCCCTCCATTTCCCCCTTTATGCTCCACGCTTAAAGGAAACTCCATTCGTGAATCTGTTCATTCGTTTATTCTCTTAATCCCCCTCTTCTCCTGCTCTCTCCCTCGCTTGGGAAAGTATTAGCTACACTCCTTCATTCATTGATTCGTTGGCTTACTTGTTCACTCTGTCTCTCTCTCTGTCTCTTCACACTTAGCGGCTTTGTCAACAGAAGATACATTGATTCATTTGTTTGTGCATCCATCCCTCCATCCATTAAGCCCTCTCGCTCTCTCTTTCTTTCCATCTTCCTCTCTTCCTCACCTCTCTTACTCTTTATCTCTCGCCATCTGTCTCTCTTTTCTTTTCACTGTTCAATTTTCAGAGTTTTACTGATATGACGAGGCTTGTTAACTTAACAGCAAAAGCTATTCATCAAATCACATTTGACTCAATTATACGTTTCAATGTAAGAGAGCTCTGGAGGTCTCTTCAGTTGGTTAAGAGTGTTTCTTAGATGTCTGCAGTAGAGACAGAGGTAGGAACACACCCTCCGAGCAGGGATGGACTGGTAATCCGTCCAGAATGGCTGGAAGAATACTCTACAGTCATCAATAAGCTTTTTGAAACAGTGGCCATCTGGACTGTGATGTGAGGTAAATATCAGTCAACTTGTATGGTGAAAGATGCTGCTATCCATGGAGTCACATCAAGTCTACAGAACAAAAGTCAGGGAAAGCTGAACAAGGAAAAAGACATTTTGATGGGATGCCACTGTGACTTCACACCAACCCAATGAAACCAAAGAAAGTTTTTCAAAAGAGACAAGTTAGCAAGTTTTCCAGAGTTGCTAATGATATCAGCTGCATAGTTTTGGAAGGTTGGATTTGTTGAATTCTACTGGAAAAAGACCACACAGAACACCTGAGAATAGAATCTGAGAGGTTGAGCTGCTCTGAAACCGGTCGAGAGTTGAGGTAGAAAAACAGGTCGCAGTCACAACATCTGTGGACAGGAAACAGTTGGACACTTATATCAATTATATAAACCAAAATATAAATGGATTTCTCTGTGGTGAAAGCATGAAAAATATGATTCAAAGCGCTCGACTCACAATAATAAAGCAGAGGTCTGTTTGTTTCCACTGTGGTGAAAGCAGAATGTGATGGAACATGTTCCTTTTTTGCCTAAAGTAAATAAGAGGAATATTGATCTGTGAGTGTCGGTGCTCTGTTTGTTTTGATCCTTACCACAACTGTGCACCCGATACAGTGTTGGAAGATTTATAGCTGTGCACTGCTACTTTTCACTTTTCTGTGGTGGACTTCCACTATCAGCGGTGGGAGAGTGAAACATATTGTGCATTGTTTGCTTGAATGTGTCTGTATGTGTTATAGTCTAGTCAGGGCTCCTGAGGTTTGTCATTTTGTGCTGTCTATACAGACACTCAGCAGCATAGATAGTGCCTGCCTCAACTCATTTAGAATTCCCCAGTCTCACATTTATAATATCAGCGGTCAAGCAACCTGTTCAGCAGAGTGTGATGTGAGATTGTTAGTCTGTGCAGGGGTCTGCTGCTGGTTTGTTTGAATTTTTTCATCCATCATTTTTTCATGTCGTGCTTTAAAATGAGCAATTAACTTGAATACATAACTTCAAAAGAAATACTGTAGAGTGTGTAGGCTATTTTTGTATCCCAGAGATAGAAGAGGTGTGTATTTGATGCATTTATTCATATGTTCTGATGTGACTGTAAACCTTTAAATGTAATCTGCCAGTCAGCATTGTGTGCTTTGTTTTCTGAGTGGCTAAAAAGGATAGAAGGGATATATGAGATGTGTATAAGTCATGTATCTGTATGACTTGTGCATTGTTTCATTTTGATTTGAACATAAATCTGTTGTCTAAATTCCGTCCTGCGTTTGGAAAAAAAACGATCAGATAGCCTCTGTGTACGTGTGACAGCACTTTAAATCTAAAAACATGAACTTGGCTTGTACAGCAGCAGCAGCACAGACATTTGAAACACTTTGTGCCTTTTAGAGGGCAATGGCATTTACCCCTCCAGTATATATATTTGCTCTTTATACAGAGGCCCAAGAATGTTGGTTGGGATGTGTATGAGTCTACAGGCCAGAGAATAGTTTTATTCTCATTTAGCTTTATTCCATCTGGGATTTTAGTTGTAGATTTGACAAAATCTACTTTTTTGAGTAAATCTTGGAAGACTTAACTTTAAAGGGGCACTCCACAAATTTTACACTTGCAGAACAGTTGTACATATGTCTTACGTGATTCTGAAAGGACCTTTTTCTAAAGTCTGAGAAAATAATCCTGATGATGTCATCAGGGTTATGAGCTCATGATTTCAAATGTGTAACAGAAAGCCTGTGTGATAGACTGCAGGCATGGAGTTTGAAAGGGTGAATATTTAACAGGCAGGGGGAGGTCCAAACAAAAGGTGCTATGGATTTGCATTATGGGAAATGTAGGATTCAGTGTTTTTAAAAGTCTGGATACGTCCACAACTGCTGCTGCAATTTGACCTATTTCTAAAAATCTGTCTCTTTTTAAGTTTTACCTTTAAGTGACAAAGTGTATTTTTCATTGCCTCATATTCCATAAATACACACATTTCAGTTGAGAGATGCTTGTTGGAGGAAGGGAGTTGTTATCTCATTGAGGACACTTTACAGGGCTGGTCACCTTACAGAGCAGAGTCTCAACCAACCAGCACAACTCCTCTGTCCCTGAAAAATATCAGCTGTTCATCTCTCTCCTTCTCCGTCTCTCTATCAGAGGGCCCAAGAAGAAGTCCACTCCAAGGAGCTAAAAGTCAAACTCTTGACCGACAGCGTTAACAGTTTCATCGCCAAGGCCCCACCCACGGCCCACGATGCCTTGCGCTCGGAGCTGGACGTGCTGACGGCCAACTACCAGCGCCTTTGTAGCCGGCTGGATGGGAAATGTAAAACTCTGGAGGTATGATTTTTACTTTGTCTGTGGTCTCTGTCTTTTTTCTAACTTGAAAAAACAAAAATGAACTTGAAATTTTTCGGAGGGCACAGAGGGAAGGAGGAGGGAGCATGTGTTCTTGTTTGCCCAATGTAATAACATCCTTACATGTTGTGTCAAGGCCAAGACTGTGGTGCTCACATACATCAGTGCCGTCCTGGAGGGCATGCTGCTTTGTAGGTGTTTAGATGAGTGTGTGTGTGTGTGTGTGTGTGTTCTCTCAGAGGGTGTATACAGTATATTATAGATGAGCTGAGGTGAAGCAGGGTTGGCCAAGCAGCAGCGTTTCAGGCTTGGCTCTCCTAACATTTTAGATGTTATCTTGTTACCTAGCTCAATTAAAAACAAGCTAATATTAACAAGCAGTATCACAACACATTTTAATATTTAAAGTTTAAGCTGTTGGTTGGTTGAGAAACAATATGATGAAAAGTGATGGAGATTGCATGCTGAATTAATCCATGTAGGAGATCCATTCTTTAACAGAACAGAACTGTGGACAGTGTGTTCTGTGGACTGGAGGCAGAAATCTCCTGCATAAGTAAAACCACAACTGTCTGCATGGCGAGGTACCACTATAGAGCCAAGTGAGAAAATATGTTTTTTAGTTATTTGGGTGAAGTGACTCTTAAAAGGTGATAATATGTCAGTGTTGTGTTCACAGCTTGTTTCTACTGCCACCAAGTGACCATGGGTTTGATTTATGTTTATGAAATGCTGAAATTCCTGTCCATGTGTAATGACAGGCCTCTCTGCACAATGACACAACAACTACACTAACTTATGGTGCACAAAAATGAGCTTTCATTGTTACTATTTGCTTCCATATTCAGTTATTTAGCAAATATTGCCAGACTTTGCATTTAAACTTAAAGTAAACATAATAATCCATTCAGCAAATTCTCCAGAGGAAATGGAGTTTGGAGATTTGCTAAAAAAAATTGTCCCGACAGCTACTGATGGAGCTCAGGACTCAATCCTCAGGACGACTGCTACGTTCCAAATGTTTTTACTGGATTAAATCAGGATCTGTGACTAACAGCGTATCTTTCTCATGTGTAGAAAAGCACTAGAGGTCACTTATCTTTAGATCCTGTCACCATGTCAGGATATTAAAAGAACTGAAGCAGCTCTCTCATTCTGGAGATGCATGGATGGTTCCAGCAGCTGTGTGTGATGGCTGCGGGTATTATATAAACTCAAGAGGAAAGAATCCTGTAGGCAAAAAACACAACATCAGCTTTGTCACTTCAGCAAAACTACCAGTTACATCCAGTGACATGTGAACATTATACTGTAAGAATCTAAACTATTACACTCTCTGCCTTAAACACATTAAAAATTCTATTTTCATGGACATGTACATCAGTAAAAGATGCAAAATGAGCGCTCATCTCTACCAACTAATGCCACTCAAATTGTGGCTTTTGAGCTCTTTGTAATGTTTATGGACCAATCAGATATTTTGATGTAGCTACAGGAAAATCACAAGTTCAAAAAAAATCCAATGAATTCCATTTTTGCTGCTTTAGTTTCAGGGTGTTTGTATTGTGGATGCTGGCTCACTGGCTCACACCTTCATGGCTTAACATCAGTAATGTTCTAATAACACCTGTGCTTTTCCCACTATGACAAGTTAACATGTCTGCTGTGAAAAAAGGTCTATGTCAGTGCTAAAACATGGGGTAAAAAGCGTTCAGACAGTATTGTGTATGCGGAGGAAACCTTTATAACCTTCGCAGCTACATTTTTCATCAAGGAGTGTGAGAGCGTGAGACAGAGCCTGACAGCAAGTGACTTACAAGAAAAGCAGAGAGCTGACAACCCTGATTCTTTCTGTTTGCTCCACAAAGGAAAAATAACTTCTCTTTTTCCTTTTTTTTTGCGTTCTGAAAAGCTGTTTTTAAAACGTCCTCTTGTTGACATTATGAACCACATTCTGCCACTTCCATTAGTTAGTGCATTACAATAATGTCAAGTGCTTTTTTAAATGTTTTGTATTTATAAAAGTGCTGCTCAAAAGACCTTTTAGCTTCATTTTCCATTTAAGAAGCTAACTCAATCACCAGATGCCAGACAGAAGCAACTGTTGCTAATTTGCAGATGGAAACAAACTCATCAAACACGTCGATGTTGAACAGATGTTGATATGATGGCCTGAGCCGATGCTGAACACGTGAATATAAAACAGTAGCGCGAGAAAGTTGAGTCAGCGTCCTTAAATGATGTTCAAACTTTGCTCTCATTTGGGTTGATGTTGTGTTTTGCTGCCTCGTGCGTGTCGTTCTCCTCCTTTTCTCTCCGTCCTCCCATCGTGTGAGTCTCTTCTTCGTCTTCCCACTCTTCTCTCTGCCTCATTTTCATGAGGAATAATTACCTCTGCATCTTGATCTTCATGGTGATTCTACGTTACGGTTGAAATTCTCCCTCTCTCAACGTTTGTCTTCTCCCGCTGCTCTCCGTCTGTCTCCCCTCTAACACATAAAAATGTCAAAATCGTTAAAGTGCATCATCTGTTTTTTCACCAATCCGTTTACTAATCCTTTCAATCTATCTCTCCTCTTGTCTCTTCATGTGGCTGATGATGTTTTTATAATTGTGTGTGTGTGTGTGTGTGTGTGTGTGTGTTATGCAGGAGGTGTGGGCGTGTTGGTGCGAGTTGCTCTCCTACCTGGAGCAGGAGAACGCCTTCCTGGACCAGCTGGAGCAGAAACTGGATGAGACAGAAAACCTGCAAGGAGGAGCAGAGGAGTTGCAGGAGGCACTGGATGTGAGTATGAAGAGGGAGAAGTTAAGAAATGAAGGGGAAAGACGTGCACACCTTTTGGCTCCATTTATATGGCGGTGCATCGACAAGCGTGTAATGGGACTCCAACGGTGTGGTATTCTCCTGTCCTTGAAATTCACAAATTTTGAGCACAGCACGCACAGTCTACCAGGGGGGAGGGGAGGGAGTTCATTTAAATGAAGCAGTGCAAAGAGAGTTCTAGGCAGGTAGGTAAGTAGGTATTTAGGCGGAGGCTGGGTGTCAGATGTTGCACTGAGAATAAAATTATGTCTGAAAAATGACATCTGTTTCGGCTGAAAAGTCACTGCTAGGAATCTGGAGTTTTTGTCTAGGAAGAAATATGCGGCAATAATGCTAAAAAATATATAAATAACAGATTTTAATTAAAGACTTTTCATCAGTGGATGTATTTAAATGCACAAAAGATGAACGTGTTATGTAAAATTTGAAATAAGTAAGTGACCAGTCCCAAGGCTAAGAAGCATTCTCATTTTTACATTTTAGTTATGTAGTCAACAATTTTACTCTGATAATATAAATTGAGAGCTGTTGCTGAATATGACCAATTTCCTACAGCATCAGACTAAAAAGCCAACAGATAGTAAAAAGAGTGATGCTCTTATGATCACAAAATAATCAAATGTGAGAGGAATGCAGAAAACTGAAGGAGAAAGAAGAGAGATCTTTTTAAGGGAATTTGAGGAAGTGGAGGAGAGAGATGTCATTAAATGGAAGGATGTGAGAGAAAAACTGTTAGCAGCTATTTGGAGGAAATAAAGACAGATTCAGTATGCAGGTTCCTGGATAGTCCTGATGTTATATATATAAAACAGACCTCACACACAGAAAAAAGTAGATCCAATATAATTTACATCACTTCTAGCAATTACAGAAATTGGGGTTTACTGGCCTTCCTGAGGAAATAAAGTGAAAGGCTTATGTGTTAACCCTAACTCAACTTAATTTACTTAAATTGCGCTTTAGCAGATTGCCTCAGATGTTACACCCAGGGATTTGGTGAGATTAAACAATGCAAAAAAAAAAAAGCTTAAAGCCTCTGAATCATGATGCATTCTTTCACTGAAGTTAACACAAAACTGCAAAAATGCAACCAACTGCCCCCTCAGCTGTATTATAGTTTGCTGAACAGCCTGTTGACATCAGCCAAACAGACCTTTTTTTGGCATTTTAGAATATGTGAAAAGCTGTTAAGTGCTGTGGTCACAGGAATGAGGGTTAGTTGGCCTCTTTTAGCCTCTACATGTCATCACCTAACACTTTTATCCAGCTTAATTTTCAGTAAGCTTCTCCTCCCTCATCATTAGTCACCTGCAAACAAGCTAATACTATTATGTACACCAAAAGACAGTATCACTACTACAAGAGGCATCTTTTTAGCTCCAATCCAGCAAGCTGAATTTTTTAACTTTAAATTTGAATGTTTTCTTGTAATGCTGATGTGTGGAGGATGTGGACTTTGAGCTATAAAGAATACAACACAGTCTTTGAAAGTGTGAGTGATCATTATTTTGTCTGTGTTTTTGTGTGTGTGTGTGTGTGTGTGTGTGTCTGTGTGTACAGGGCCTAGAGGTTCTTCTGCGCCACCCAGAGGACAACAGGAACCAGATTCGGGAGTTGGCTCAGACGCTGATGGACGGAGGCGTTCTGGATGAGCTGATACAGCAAAAACTAGACGCTTTCAACACTCGATGGGATGAACTTATGGCGAGGGTAAGACATAAACTAGACTTATACAGGAAAGACATACACAGCATATCCACATTGAGGAGCAGCATGGGAAGCAGTGTGGAGGGAGATATTACTTTTTGATTTGATAAACATTCCTGCTGCAGGAAATAATTTCACTCATTTCACTGCAATGCAGTTTTTATTTGTTTTGTATGAGTTGAATCCAGAGTGCAGTTTGCATTTAAACAAATGTGGCTTGCTGTGAACAATTGATTACCCATAAGTTAGTTAATCAGTTTGGTTGCACAAATAACAAAAGAATAAAACAGAAATGGAAAAAAGACTTGTGAGATTCAAAAAACTTATATGAGCTTATGGAGGCATTTAAACAACAAACAATGGCAAACAGTAAGAAACTAACAGCTCAGCTCCTCATTGTGGTTGACTCTGCCGCATCGCTTCACACTATACACCATCAGAAAGATCATGTCCTCCTGGCGGGGCTGCTAGCATGCACTATAAACACTCTGCAAATGGTTCTAAACACAGTGCACGTCTGGTCTTCAACCAGCCAAAAATGGCACTACACTCCACAGGGTCCTTGTTGCTTGTCATTAAAGAATAAGTGTGATGATATTCAGACTGTTTGTGAAATTGTGAAAGTGCTGGGAGACAAATTAACACAATGTTGGTTTTGGTCTTTTCATACAATTAGTTGACAAATTGGTCAGTTTGGTCAGCAGAATCCCTCTTTGCCCTCCAAAACCACTTGAAGACCTGCCTCTTCTGATAGCATCTATTTATCTGATATGCTCTCTTCTAATTTTCTTGCACTTATGCCTTGCTGTGTGCACCTGCAACCTCATGGAACTTGCTTTAGGGGGACTTTGAAAGTGAGCACTGCAGCACTTATTCACTTATTATCTTGAAGGCTTCTGCTTGATCTACTTGGATTATACCTCATTTTTATGCGGCTTTGGACAAAAGCACCTGCCAAATTAATAATTGTAACAGTACACTAACAGTAAAAAAATATAGCCGTAAGCGGCGATTCTGGTGTTCAAGCCAACACAGACCGTTAGAATTTGAAAGCTTCAACAGCTTAATTAAAAATATCCACCAAGTTTGATGATGTTTGGACAACCTGTCATTGATTTATGGTCAAATTTGCACCAGGCTCATGCAGGTGTTAGCAACTGGTGGTGCCCCCTATTGACCCCCCCCATTGGTCACATTCTAACGATTTCTGATTTATAGTCTGATTTGTGTTTTTTGGATTTGTTGTGCATCTAGCGGTTGATGTGAATGAAACCTTCAGGGGATGTTTCAGGTAATTATGTGGACATATCCATATCATATATGTTGTGATGATTGGCCCAACAGTTGTTGACTTTGGTCTATTTATTTGCTGAGCCATGCCCTCGTGAAGTTCATTGGTCAGTATCTTGAAAACTAAATAAGATATCAACAAGCTTTATGCAATTTTTGTTAAGCTTGGTCCAATAATGATCCACAGAAAATTTGGTAGCAATCAGACCTGTGGTTTAGAAGATGTTAAAAATGTGTTTTTCAAAAGATTAAGAATGGTGGAAAATCTATCTGAATTTTGTTTGTGAGACTTAGACTTGAAGTTATAGACCAAAACATAAAGTTTGTTGTTATAGCACCACCATATGGTGGATTGGGGTCATATTTCTTGGGTAGCACTTGCACACAAATTCCAATCAATGGGCAAAACCTCATGTCTCTGGTATTTACCATCTCACGGGAATTTGTGCAAACATTTCAAGAAAAATAATAATAATATAACAGCACAAGAACAATATGGTTTCAGGCCTTCATGCTTGAACTCTAATAACTGTACATGTATGTATTGGCTTATAATAAGCATTCTGTGCAATAGAAAGAACAGCAGAATACTCAGATATCAAGTTTGTCTGAATCCTAAATGAGAATTTCATGATAGTAGCTGCAATATGATGGTACTCTGTATGTCTGTAATATGTCTATTAACTGACATATGTCCTGATTCAGGAAAAAATACATGTCATATATAAATACATCTTACTGCTAAAAGTGTCAGGTTAGTAAGAATTCTGTCAACATAATAACCACTCTACTACTGCAGCATTTAACGGTAGAGATTAAACAAAGAGATTTTCATTAAAATCCTTTTCAGAGACCTTTAAAGCTGAACTCCACTAACTTCACAAATTCATGCTTTTGCTGTAGAAAAGGGAAATCCAATCAGTAGTTGAAGGCTCTGTACTAAAACCAAAAGATTTTAACCTGCTGGTCACTTTTAGTATGAACATTATGTGAAATACTGTTACCTACAATCATAAAAGAAGTACTTTTTTCCTTTTTAACTTTGTTCAACTATTTCATAAAGTGTAGTTCATAGTTCCCCACCTGGTCTGTTGTGCTCATGCATCATTAAACAGCACAAATACCTAAAGGTTTAACCTGTGGTACATATCATCAAGAGGTGGCCCATTGGATAATGAGGAGAGTGTTTACTTTGTCCAGCAGTACTTCAAATGAATGAGTTTTTATTCTGTTGGAGTGTCATCTTTTCTGAGCCAAACATAATGATGCCTGCAACCCTTCATCTGTGGTTAGATCAAAACTGGATTGTGGGAAATTTCCTCTGCTTGCAACAGAAATTAGAATAAAGACAACTGACAGAAGGCATCAAAAACATGACATCACCAGCATAGCTTGAGAAGACATGATGTCAATTATTACTAGACTTGCATGCAGGTAGGTCAGGGTTGAGTTAGGGAGCAATATTTTTACGGATGAGTTTTGTTTGTATCGTGTACTCGTACAAGGATCCTGGCAGCGTGATTCATTTGGTTCCAACTTTATTTACATAGCACATGTAATACCCAATGCAATTAACAGGGTTTTAACGAAAATAAAAGACTATTAAAGCAAGAACAATTAATTAAATAGAAAAACAACATATAAAACTGAATATATATTAAACACACATGTAAAAGCATGATAGAAATTACACAATGTAAGCACATAAAACACATGAGCACTAATGAAGACATTTAAGGTGACAGTGCTAAAGGCTGAGTTAGTGTTGAGTCAAAGGCTTTGGGGAACAGGTGAGCTATAAGTCTTTTAAATGTATCTACTGACTACTGTCCTCAGGAAGCTGGTTCCAATAGTAGGCAGCTTGATAACTCAAAGCTGCTTCGCCATGCTTAGTGTCAACCCGAGGGACAACTAATAGACCAGTCCCTGATGATCTGACGCTTCTAGTGGGTTCAAAAGGAATTAGCAATTGAGAAATGTATTTGGGGCCAAAGCAGCTTTTCTTCTAGTGAGCACCCTTACTGCAGCAATCTGCTAAAAGCAAAATTGTGAATCAGCTTTTCCAGGTCATGTCTGGAAAACAGGTCTTTGATTCTGGTAATAATTTTCAAGTGATAAAAGGCTCAATTAACTTGAGAGATCAAAGAAGACTGTTAGCAAGCAAATATGGATGTAAACTATTTAAAATATTGAAAAAATCGGCTTTGCAAATGTTTTATGAAGAAGGAAATGCCGTCAAAGTGATCCCAAGAACACACACACTGTGTTTCAGTGAATGTAAAGTTATGTTCACTCTGAATGTGAAGAGAACTTTTGTTTGTTTACAAAAAAATGCCCACCTTGTACATTTGTACCTTTAACAAATATAATGTAAAAAATAAAAATGGAAATAAGTAAGTTATTTTTCCTGTTGACAAATCAGTTATACACTGTAAGGAGAAACACCTAAACCAACATGATGTATTAATATATTTATTATCAACAAACCAGAATCACATAATTATTTGCAGAGTGAGATGTAATTATGAATTATACAGAAGTAAAAGAAATACATCGACTGGTAGCACCTGATTATTTCATTTGAATCAGTGAAAAAATAATAATGAATAAGAATGTTTGATGTTTATGATCATAGTTGAGTGGTCATTTCTGTTAATGATCCCAAAAAAGCTGATACACTGGATATCTGACTGTTGTGTTGCTGCTTTGGATTTGAACTTTAAACAATCTTCCTCTCTTCCAAACTCCTCATCCACCTCCACCTTCTGTCCATCTGCTCCTCATCCTTTTCCTTCTACTCCTTCACATCTATATCCTTTTTGCTTTTGTGTCCCCTCCCATCTTCCTGCTTCTCTTCATCCTCCCCTTACCTGCTTTCTGCCACCTCCTCTTCCTAATTCTCCTCCTCCTCCTCCTCCTCCTCTTCCTTTCTCCATGTCTTCCTTCCCTTCCTTCTAGCCATCATCAGCCATCATCAATGGCAGCAATAACATCCTCAGCCTCTTGCAGTGATCCTCAGTGACAGATTAGACACACTTGCACCCACACACACACACACACACACACACATAGAAACACACACTCATTGCCCGCTGGGTTGATCCTCCCTCACAATAGAAGCAGATTAATGTTCTCCTTGCAGCCTGATAAGCCTCCCTTTGTTTGGCTACCCATCGGAGACAGTGTGTGTTGCGTGTCACATTCTTTTATTTCAGACTTTTTGTATGTTTGGGTAGAAACAGTCATAGCGTGTATTGTCTGTGCGAGTGTGTTTGAAAGAATCACAGAAGCCGGTGTCCTTTGTTTGGGTGTGTATGTCAGCATGTATGCATGTGAGGTGAGACCAGGCGGCTCTGAGCCCTGTTTGTTTGTCATCTGTAAAGAGGACGGGAAGCTCAGAGACAGGACGCGGGTGTTTGTGAGTATCTCTGCGAAGACAGATGGAGGAGCAGAAGCATTCAGACACCAAAATATGGCCTTAATGTTTTTTTTTCTTTTTTTTAACCTGAGGAGACTGTATCAAGGGAATCATCTTTTCTTTGTTAAATCCTCTTTTACTAACTTGATCAGTGCTGTTTGAAGAACACACTGTCACATCTCTAGGTTAGTTTTCTTGGCCAGTTTTACAGAAGGTCATTTTTCAACCTTCCCAGGGACTGCAAGTGAAAACTAGACATTTTGTAACCTTAGAATTGTAAGATTATAACTGTGAGTGGTTTTCAGATATTGCAAAACCTACATACAGTTTTGCAGAAAGAATCTTCTAATACTGAGAGCTGAGTTTCCACTTGCAATTACAAGGTTCTATTAGGCTTAACATCAAGTAATTGTCTTCTTCTTCTTACTTTTTAATACATAAAATCAATATATGAATTAACGATTGGAGGTGTAATATAAAATATTTGGGCGAAAACATTTGGTCACATCAAACATCTTCACAGAACTGATAATGCAAAAAGTTTTACTAAAAACAAAATTTACTCCAATTTACTTTCGTACTACGGTTTCTGCTCCACTCTCAAAAATGTACTACTTCCACCTGGATAGGTAAAAAACAGACACAGTTAGAGGCAGAATGGCAGAGTAAAAGCAGAGTTAGGATCAGATCACTAAAATGTTCAGCAACTAGCCAGTTAACCTGCATTAATCTCAAACTCAGCTGGGTAGTTAAGCTTAGTAAGCTAGCTGTTTAGCATAGTAGCTAAGAGTAAGAAATAAGTCATAAACCTTTGTTGACATTTGTTACAGTGTCATTCACAACATCTGCTTTTCATATTATATGGCCATTACCAAAACGAATGTTAAATGCTGTCTAAAACACAGACGCTGCACAAGAATTTAGCCAAAGTAAAATAGTGAAGGTGTAAATATATTCATGAAAACAATGTAGGATTCATATTCTTCCAAAATTTGGCTCTGCAAATGTTTTATGAACATGTTTAATGGGCCTCAAGGATACACACAGTGTGTTTTGGTGAGAAACAGTAAATGTAAACATAACATAGATTACAAAAAGGTTCCTTGAATGAAATGCCAGTGTGTCATCTAATCAACATATTAGTGCAGTTTCTATTACTTTTCAAACACTGTTGGTATTTGGAATTGAAGCAGCAGCCCTAACCTGTATCAGCTGCTTTAATCCATCTGGCATTGACACTATTTGATTCTACTGCCTTTATAGCTTGACTAAGAAATCTCAGATGTCAGTCAAATCAAAGTCCGACATCAGAAAAAGCCATTTCTTATCTACATCCAACTTCTTATTCAAAGAAAAATATTCCAAGTGCAAGAGTCAAATAGCTTAATGTCAACACTTCCCCAGCATCAGACGGAGCAACGTTGTAAGCAGTGCAGGGGTCCAAGTAAATGCCAAGACAGTAAAGTATATAATCTCATTATATCAATGTCCCACTTTAAAACTCGTGTGGAGATAAATCCAGCCCGCGCATGCAAAAAAAAATGTTGTTTCACATCTCCGTCTGCAGTTCTTCAGATCAAAGAGGCGTGTTTGCCGTTTTAATTTCAGCTTCTTGTAACGGCTGGAAACCAATAAGAGGAAGTGTGATGCGGAGAACGCTGCTCTCGCTTTGCCAACGGCGCTTCCAACACAAGTCAGTTAAGCAAACAGCGATCCCCTATCTCTCTTGTTCACAATCACTGCACTCGCAACTGTGTGTCTGTGTGCGAATGTGTCAGAAATAAGTAATAAAGGAAAAACTGAGTGTTTAATGAGAATATGTATTCATGAGCCGACAATTGCCAGGAAAATGGAATACATCGCCACAGGGAAGGTTGTTATCAATGTTTGTCTAAATATTTAATCTCACTCAAGTTCTCATTTCATACATTATAAACTAAGACATGAGAGCGAGAAACTAAAAAAACCCAATGCTACATCTACTGGTAACATTAGGAGTAGTGTGTGTGTGTGTGTGTGTGTGTGTGTCACACAAGGGTTAGACTGGCTCAGGGCTATACTTAGAGTCATTATCCGTCCGTATGGGATTAGCATGCTCACCTGTAACCACATATAAACACGCTCTCCGTCTCTCTCTAACACACACACACAGGTTTATGATGTAATTGGTCATATGACATCACGGCCCGCCCTTGTTAATCTTGTATCACCAGGCGAAAGGGAGAAAGGAAACTTCTCAGTAGTTGCCAGGCGCCTGACGTTTCACTGACAACAGGCGTCGGCGGACTAGTTATTGGTGCTGTTAGTGACGACGGAGGCCTTGATGTGTTTGGTCACACAGAGACGACATGAGAGAGAAACCCCGGAGTCCGTCCTTCAAGAGGGTACACGCAGGGGGGAGTGTGTGTATGTTTGTTTGTGTGGGTGTTTTGTGTACATATGGTTCAGTCTTGTGTATGTGTTTGTGTATGTTTCCTGCCCATGTGCTTGTGTACTATATGTGTGTGTGTGTGTGTGTGTGTTCATAGTGATGTAGGAACATGTCACCCAGTGCAACAGTGGGGCTCACTGATGTATTTTTAATAGTTTTTGGATAACATACGATATATCAGGCTTTGACACACATACAATACTTGTTAGATCAATTCATACAAATCTAGTAGAGTACATAGAAATGCTTTGCTGTTAAGGTGGGTCAGAGCATAGTATTCATATTTGTCTGAAGGGAGTTTTGCTGCACTATGGGTGAAAATGACATGTCACCAGCAAAAAAAAAAGGCTGTTGACACCTGACTTTTGTTGGATTTTGCTACAGTCAGTCATGTTTTGGGCTTATTTCAGCAACTGAAATGTATTAGGCTGTGTGTATGTGCACAGTTGTAGAAGTTGTGTTATGTAGCAATGGCTTTTTATACATTGACTGCAGATTATAGTAAATAAGATAACAGTTTAGATATGTGAATAAAATATCCCAGTCTCCCCCTGAGGATTCTTTAAATGCATCTTATCTGAATCTCATATGTACCTTATCCACGTTTTCTAAGAGATTATCCAAGAGATTTTTTATGGGAAACCGCTTTTATATACATGAGTCGAAAAATTGAATGTAGAAATCCATGTAAACATCTAGTGATGCATTGCCCGCGAGCTGTTTCCTTTATTTATAGCCCTCTTGATGTGTCTGTCTGTGTGTGTTTTCTGATGGTGTGATGTGCTTCCTGTTTCCCCAGGCGGCGCTCAGGCAGAAGGAGCTGGAGAAGAGCGTCCAGTGGGCCCAGGAGAATGACAAGACACTCAGGCAGATGCAGGAGTCACTGGCCAACACGGACCGCCACCTCACTGCGTACCTGACTGACCACATCGATGCCCAGCAGTTACCTCAGGAGGCTCAGGTACTCTTCAGTGTGTGTGTGTGTGTGTGTGTGTCTGTCAGGAGTTTAACAAACCAAAGGTAGGTTATTATACCTAAGCTATTCCTTTAACCATTTCATGATCAAAACCACTAAAATAACAATGGGAAATTTAGTTTTTTGCATTTCTAAAAACAAAGTATTTCCTATGTGCTTCAATCTGGACACACACTTCAAGCAGACGTTGCACTGCCACCAGTGATCAGAGTGAACAGTGAACTGTTATTGGGTTTTAACAAGCCTGTGTTGAATTATTATTTACAAGTGTTAGCAGCATCACTCAGGACAATATCTAAAAAAAAAAATATCTGTAAAGATCCTGCTGATTGGTTAATCATGTTTTGAAAAATGATCACAAAATTGTCATTCTTTTTTGGGTGTGTGCTTTTAACCTCTGAGACTAAATTACATCAAAAAACTATGATTACCTTTGAAAACTCTGCCGTAAACATGCCACATGCCACATGCCAAGAGTGATTTTTCTGCCAGTTTTTTCTTGGATGGAGGCCACCTGAAAAGGTCTGCTCCTGCTAGAGAATGTTCAATCAGGATGAGTTAAGTGCAACTATTTTTTCAACAAGATATCACAATTTAAAATGTGCTCAGAAAACAAATTAGGATTCTGCTTGACCCAGCTGTACTCAGTTGGTTCTGATAAGACCTGACTGAAACCACTAGACCTGTTCAGACTCAGTAGGACTAATAGGAGCAACTAGACCTGACTAGATGCAAATGCAACTCATGAAACTTAACCAAACTAAACTTCACCTGTCTAGCCTTGACTGTGAGAGCAGAATTGATTAGATTGACCAGAGATGTAAGCAGACCCAAAAAGGTCCATCTGGACCTAATTAGACTGGGCCAGACTATATTCAAGTTTAATAGTTTTTTTCAGATTTATGCAAATATTTTTTTTAAAAGTGATTGAAGTTCCCATCAATAATTGCAGGTTTTAGTTGATTCATGACACACTGTCAAGCCTTTGACCTTGTCAGATTTAATCATTAACAGAGACAACTGTGTGGACAGGTAGAGAGTGGAAGTACACTTAAGGAAAAACAAATGTTTTGTGTGTCTGCGTGTGTGCGTGCAAAGAAACCTAATAGAGAACGGCAAATGCTCCTTTCTCTCTGTGGTCCTAATTAAGCTTTGAGCTGCTTTGGACACTGACAGTAGGAGCACACACATACGCACATGAATGCACACACATACGTATAGTTGTCCCTCTTTCTTTTTCCACACACCATCCAGACAACTCAGATGATAGATAATGAAATAATGGCCTGCAATGATAGCCTGAGTGATAGAAACGTGGCAGGGAGTGTGTGTGTGTGTGTGTGTGTACAGGGAGAGGATGGAGAGATTACCTCCACGTGCGTTGTCGACCACCAGCGCAAAGGATGACACTTCTCTCTCCCTCCCTCACTCTCTCACACACACACACACACACAGGAGGATAAGAGAATGATTGGATTAGAGTGGTGTGGATGAGCATCTGTGATTATGGGCACTTGGTATTTAAAAAGAGAGAGGGGTGACAGAGACCAAGTGTGTGTGTGTATGTGTGTGTGTGTGTGTGTGTGTGAGAGAGAGAGAGAGGGAGAGAGAGAGAGAGCGAGAGCTTTTAAGGTGCCTTTTCCTCTCTTCTTGATGCCTGCTGCTCTCTTGTGGTCACCAGAGGGAGGTGCACTATCAATCCATCAAAACTCTACTAGCTTTAGTTTCACTGTTCAGATGGACCTTATGCAATTTACTGTTAGATTTAAATCTTAATTTATTTTAATTGAAATAATTAAGATTTTGTGCATGTGTGTGTGTGTAACAGAAAATCCAAACAGAGCTGAGCGGCCACGATGCGACCCTGGAGGAGATGAGGAAGAAGAATCAGGAGAAGGAACCGGCGCAGAGGGTCATGGGACAGATAGACCTCACCCAGGTATACGCTCACACCTACACAAACACACACAGAGCTGGACACACACACACAACACATAGTGACCTCCTCACATGTTGGCGTCGCTCTCTTAATCTTTACCTGTGTTTGTGTGTCCTCTCCACAGAAAATGCTGACCGACGTGTGGACGAAGTTCCGGCTCTTCCAGAAGCCTGCCAACTTCGACGCGCGGCTGCTCGAGTGCGAGCGTGTGCTGGCTGGGGTTAAAAGCCAGGTGGGGGTGCTGGACATCCGCAGTGTGGAGCAGGACGTGGTGCAGTCTCAGCTGGAGCAATGCATGGTGGGTGATTTCTTTACAGCAGCAGATAGGTTGATTAATGGATAGATAGATCTGATTTTAACCCCCTGCTGTCTGTTTCTGTCTAACAGAAGTTGTACAAGGTGCTGAGTGAAGTGAAAGGGGAGGTGGAGACGGTGATAAAAACAGGCAGGCAGATCGTCCAGAAGCAGCAGACTGAGCAACCCAAAGAGCTGGATGACCGGGTGACCGCCCTTAAACTGCTCTACAACCAGCTGGGAGCACAGGTTAGTACACACACACACAGTTACACAAACATCATCATACAAGTCAGATTTAGACATGGATTTGATTTTATGTGTTTATGCAGATAACAGAGAGTAAGCTGGAGCTGGAGAAGAGCCTGAAGTTGTCCAGGAAGCTTCGTAAGGAGCTGAACGGGCTGACGGAGTGGCTCGCTGCCACTGACGCAGAGCTGACCAGGCGCTCCGCGGTGGACGGCATGCCCAGTGACCTGGAGGCTGAGGTGGCGTGGGCGCAGGTACGATACACATATAAAGACACACATTTTTAGAAAAAATGTATTGTAAACATACAAGAACTCACTTACTGTCAGTAGTGGAAGAAGTGTTCAGATCCCTTAACTGATTTTTTTGGCCACTTGGGGGCAGCAGAAACAAGCTGTGAACATTGACATATCATCACCTTTGAAGTTGATGTGTTGAACTTGTTGGCAAGCAGTTGCTTATTTCCACATCCAGTAGTTATGGAGCAACACATCTGAATGATCCTCTCTCCTCTTATGCCCTTTTCTCCATCTCCTCCTCTCCAGTCCACCCATGGTGAGACAGAGAGACGTCAGCCGCAGCTGCAGGCGGTGGTTGACCTCGCAGAGGCCCTTAAGGCCGTGCTGCGGGGCCACGGGAGCCTGGTGGATGACAAAGTCAGCCTGCTGCGCTGCAATTGGATTGCAGTCACATCCAGATCAGAAGAATGGCTCAACCTGCTGCTGGTGAGAAAAAAAGAACATATCTATAAAACAAACTTTGATATGTTAAGCGTTTATTATTTATCTCTCTTATCAGTGCTAAAATTACATCAAATTGTCTAAAAATAACTCATTTGAAGCATCACTGTTTGCAGCCTCAGTAAATAAGCTCTTTCTATGTCTCTCTCAGGACTACCAGCGGCAGATGCAGAAGTTGGATGGACAGATAGAGGAAGTGAACGGATGGATCGATGGAGCAGAGAAAAAGATGAATGAGATGGACAGCCAGGGACCTGATGATGCCGCGCTTAAGGTTGTAATGTTTATGTACTTCATGTTTAATCTATATCCTATGTAAAAAAAATTAGGAATCTCATATGCTCATATCTCTGCTTGTGATGTTTGACCACTACTGAATACTTAATGTTGAAATGTAAATACTACATTTATGGCATTGAAATATTTGAAATTTGAACAAGACCCTGTCTATCTGTCTTGTTGCTCAAATTGGGTTTGAATAATCAGATTTTTTTGACTTGACTAATAATTATGAATAATCGTAATAATTTGAGCAACTGGAGTATAGTTTTTTGAATATTGGAAACTTAAATATCCCATGTGAATTTGTGAAGCCTAGAAAAACACTTAATGATCCCTCTAGACATATTTTAAGATGTAAAAATATTAATTTGAGTACTAATTTGTGCCTGATAAGGTCTTTTCACCAAAAAACTAACCCAATCATCTAATTAATTATCCTTAAAATTACATCTCTCTCTTTCTTTGCTTCCATACAACCAGTCCTCAACCCCTCCCAACATTTTCACACATGTGAATGATTTTACTAATCCTTTGATCTGCCCAGGATTTCAAACCAGCATCTCCAGCACCAGGGATACAATTTCTGTTACCCCATAAAGGGCTGAAACAAAACAAACGCTGAATATTTTCTAAGTGGTTATGAAATACGAACATTTAAACGTTTTAGACAACCTTTCAAATCAAATCAGCAGCTCTCATGCCTTCAAGGAAAGACGGCTCCTCTGACTAACCGTATGTGTGTTTGTGTGGGTGTCCTGCAGGTGCTGCGTGCAGAGCTGGAGCTGACCAGGGGTAAGATGGAGGAAGTGAGGGCTTTAGCCCAGGAGCTCATGTCCACCAGGGGGGAGAACTGTCAGGCACAGGTGGGACCCAAAGTGGAGCAGCTCAACCAGAGATTTGACACCATCGCCCAACGCATCAGCTCTGGACTGGTAGGAACGAAAGTGAAGGAGGACAGTTACAGCCTCTTAAAGCGATAACTCACATAGTGTGATAAGATTTAATTAATGTGTCAGTTGTTATTTGTTATTTTGGCATGTAAACAGTTGCAGCTTTAAATGGACTCTGACTCTTCCTCTTTCATCTTCCTTGCCAAATACTCTAATCCAAACTGTCTTCATAAATTAACTTCAAACTCACTAAATGTACTTCAAACTCTCACTAAATAGACTCCAAACTCTCACTGAATTTACTTTAAACCGTCACTTAACAGACTTCAAACTCTCATACTAAATTTATTTCAAACTCCCACTAAAGCTGCTCCAATCTCGCCGACTAAATTTACTTTCTCTTGGCCGCTAATGATCTTCCTTTCCTTGTATGTCTGTGACTGGGCATCCTTGCCATGGGCATGGGCGCGTACATGTGGTGTGTGTGTGTGTGTGTGTGTGTGTGTGTGTGTGTGTGTGTGTGTGACAGACGGCAGCGTCAGCCAAGGAGCTGGAGCAGTACCACAGTGAAGCACAGATCTGGCTGGAGCTCCTGGAAGAGGAAGTCAAACAGGGAGAGAACCTCAAGGAGGAGGACTTCCAGGAGGACAAGGTTTCACACACACGGATAATCACAACTGTTTTGGCTTCCTTTGATATTATGTGTGCACTAAACAAGTGTGTGTGTGTTTGTAGGATTGTGAGGAAGGTGCAGTGAAGG
Organism: Thunnus maccoyii; assembly: GCF_910596095.1. Classification (NCBI taxonomy): domain Eukaryota; kingdom Metazoa; phylum Chordata; class Actinopteri; order Scombriformes; family Scombridae; genus Thunnus; species Thunnus maccoyii. The sequence goes on from NC_056556.1 coordinate 17,505,632, forward strand.
AACTATTGTTGAAAGGAGAGAGTCTACAGAAGAGAGTCCCGGATCAGGACAAGAGAGAGCAGATCAGACTGAAACACAACCAGCTCAACAGCAAATACAACACCGTCAAGGTAACGCACACATTATCACAGTCACCTGATCTGTCCATGAAAGACACAAGTCAAGCTAGTAGACAAACTGTTTACATACTTAAAGCTGGAGGACACACTGGAGGATTATTAGACTGGTTTACAGCAATCAGAGAGGAAATAATGACCCGAAGGCAGATTAAGACTGAGGGTCTGTGTTTATTCAGTAATACAAACTATCCTGATTGATGTATTCAATTACCTGAGCCACTGTGATAATATCAAACATGTGATATTTACAACTCAACAATAGCATTTCCCAATAACTCCTAAGTACTGAACCCTCACAGTGAGCAGTTGCTGCTACCTTCACTCTGATCCTACCGGCCTACAGACTACACCACAGGCTGCTGCTATCACCTAGTATAATCCCATCACACTGCTAAATAGAGGGTTGTAGCTTAATATAGAGGAAATGGTCAGCAATGTAACTAGAGCTGCACTGATTAGTCAATTATTTGATAGACAGAAAATGAATCACCAATTATTTTGATAACTGATTAATTGTTTAGAGTCATTTTTTAAGAAAAAATACTAAAATGATCTGGTTCCAGTTTCTTAGATGTGAATATTTTCAGTTTTTATTTATTCATTTTTGTTGAGCCTTTTATGATTAGTAAATATATTTGAGCTATGGACTGTTGGTTGGGACAAAACAAGACATTTTAGGTTGCAAGTGAAGTGCTGGTTAGTTTCATCTTGATGATGTTTTGTATATTTTCCTTAATAGTAATGACAGCAGAATGGTCATGGCCATTTTAACACCAGAATGCTATGCAGTGAGTTATTCACTTAAAGGAGTAGTTTGACACTGCAGGAAGTACGCTTATTCACTTTTAAATACAGTAAATATGAAGTTACAGGCAGCAGTCAGTTAGCTTAGCTTAGCATAAAGACTGGAAACAGGGGGAAACAAATAGCCTGGCTCTGTCTGGAGGTCCAGATTTGTTTAATTTGTACAAAAAACAAAGTGTAAAAATGAATATTCATTGCTTTATCTGGTTTTATGTGCCAGGCTATTTCTTAGCTGTCACCAGTAACTTGCTGGAGTCTCCACTGGTTGCCTGGCAACTGCTCAGAGCCAAAAGATAAGGTCCTAACTTTCGTTTATCAGTTAGCTGTATAATTCAATAGATGAAAAAACAGTGAAATGCATCTTTTGTTGTGATGAAAAAGATTTTCTAAATGTGTTACAACTTTTAGATTTCTGTAGTGTGCCTCAGACTTATAGCAGATACATGTGTGTGTGTGTGTGTGTGTGTGTGTGTGTGTGCAGGACCTGCGTTTGCAGAGGAATAGGAAGGCGTTGGCCATTGCTCCCCAGTGGTACCAGTACAGAAGGAAGTCACATGACCTGTTGGCCTGGCTGGATGACATCCAACGCAGCGTGGACCAACTGCCTGACCCCCCTGAAGGAGAGAGGGTCAAGGTGACAACACACACACACACATGCACATGCGCGCAGACACACACACACACACACACACACGCACACACACATACATACATATACACATGAACAGTAATTGTCTTTTTTCTTCCTTATTACCATGAAGCTTGATATCCAACCTGGGCTACTATTTATCTTTGTCTTCCTCATCATCCAGCTCTTCATTTGTCCTTCCATCTGTCTCATACTTTCTTTGGACCTGTGTCTTCAATCTTTTCTCATTACAAATTTATCTGATACATGTAAACTGTGAAAAACATCTTTCTTTCCTTTGTTTTCTTATGTTTCCTCTTCCTTTCTCCCACTTTTGGACAAAGGGTTGGTGTCAAGGCTATTGCAATTTTATTCTCTCGGCAAGAGGACTTTCTGAATAATTGTTTCAGGAAATCTTCCTCACATCTATTTGAAGAAATAATTACAGATCAATCCTTGTCCCCAGTAGAAGCATTTATCTGGGATTTTATCTCAGTGGTCCCAGAGCTGTGAAAAAATGTTAATTAAACTGTGTTGTGTATAGCATTTTAACATCAATAAATCCATACCAAATTATTTTTGAGACAGTAGTGTATAATTATCACTTGTTATAGCTTATAAGCTTATATAGCATTGATGTGGACTGACCTGCACAGTGCTTTTTACTGAGTACCACTGAGTCACATTGCTTCACAGTGCAAAAACAAGTGGCTCTACTGCAGAGTTTTCCTTTGTGGCTCATAGTGGAACAACAAAAAACTTGGAAAGGAAGGTTAAAGTAGAAAACTAACCTACAACACTAAGAGGAAAATAACACACTTTACACCAGGAAGTCATATGAAATATAGTCCTTATTTTGAGACACAGTACGGAAGCAAAGAAAGGCTGTAATAATTGGAATTTTATAAACAGCTATAATTCATATCTTTGTAATGATAAGGATCAAAGGACTATGTGTAATGTAAAAGTCACTAATAGCGATGAACCCACTAAGAATTATCCCCATCTCTCCAGTTTCCATCAGATCTACTCATGCTCATTAGTTTGGTTTTACAGCCTGCAGCAAGAATCTGTTTTCTCTGAAAAACCCTTAAAAACTCACTGCACACTACCTGCTCAGCACCAAACGGCAGACAGACAAAGTGAGCAACTGGCTGGTGAACACAGTGGAGCATTTTGCAGCTAAAGAGATAAATATTTTTCTCAGGAAAAGGCGGAGACCAAAACAGAGCTAAAAGGAGAGAGAATACTGGACTAAACATGACTCCAAAGGTGTTGGAGCAACCTGATTTTTTGACTTGGCTTACTAGATCCTTTCTAGATCAATGAAATTGATTTTTTTTTTTTGTTTTGGTCCCTTTAATTTTCTATGTGAAAAAGCACCACTTAAAATTACCTTATGAAATTTCAAACCACGTAAATTCAGATTGAACGTTTTCAAAGTCAAATATTCCCAGAAGTTGTGCGAAGTATTCAGTAATCATTATAAAACACAATTTTTACGATTAATATCATTACAGTGCTTCTTTGCTTCTATACATACCAACAAACAATATCATAAGGAGACACTACCAGACTTTTTTAGCATACAGTAGTTTTACTAAGGTGTCTGAATTAATTTGACAATGATTTATTGATGTTTTGAAGATGCTACAAACACTAGAAGTGCAGCATCTTTAAAGGACAAGTGTGTAAGATTTAGGGGGATCTGTTGGCAGAAATGGAATATGATATTCACAAGTATTTAGTGTATAATCACCTGAAAATAAGAATGTATTCATTGTTTTCTAAGCTTAGAGTGAGTCCTTTATATCTACATAGGGAGCGGCAGCCATGTTGCTACAGAAGCCCACAACAGACACACCAAACACTGGCTCTAAAAAGGGCCTTTCGGATTTTTCGCCAGTTTCATGGCCCCTGTAGGTTCTCCTACATGCTCGGAAGGAGAGGGGAAGGGGGATGAGGAGGGGTACTCAATTGGTTGCAATCTGCAAACTCACCGCTAGATGCCAATAAATCCTACACATTGCTCCTTTAAATCTCTGAATATGCTGATTTGGAAAAGGTTTGACAGAGAAACCCTGGACTCCACTTGTTTTTTTGCCCTCCCCTCTGACTCTGTATGTGTGTCTTTCACTTTCAGATGATCACTATGACATTTCGCTAAGCGGACGTCTCATGCGCTCGCCTAAGACTCACCTGTCATTGCTGCAACTGAGATTCCACACTGCCTATGTCTGTCTGTCTGCTCATCTATCTGTCTTTCAGTCTCTCCATGCAGTCCTTTGCTTCTTTTCACCCCCACACTCCCCCAGTTCATACACTCCTCTATTTATTTAAAAGGCCAGAGATTGTACTCCTCCTCAATGTCAATAAAGTCTCAAGGCGGTGTGCGCCTCCTAATTATAGCACCACTTTCTTATTTGATATGGATTGTTTAAATGGAGATACAGTATTAGTATACAGTATGTGTATGTTTATGTTTGACACTGACAAACATGATATCTTATCCCTTTTATTAATGTGTTGTGTCTTTGTTGGAATGTGTGAGTGTGCCGGTGGGTAAATGAATGTGTTTATTTTTATTATGTATTAATTGTCCCTCTGTGTGTGTGTGTGTGTGTGTGTGTGTGCGTTTGTGTGTGTAAATGTATTATACAAGCACATCCACATGCATCTCTGTGCTTCCACTCGGACTCAGACAATAGAAAATGACGTCCTGGTTGATTTCGTCCAATAGGAAATTGGCTCAGAGTTCGACAAGAAGAAGGAGGAGCTTAAGGAGGTGCAGGGCTTAGCCAATCAGCTCTCAGAAGCTGGAGCCGCCAATCTAGTGGAGCCCCGCCAACTCCAGCTCAACACACGCTGGGTTGAGGTGGAGGGCAAGTTCATTCCCTTCAAAAGACAATGTGTGAGTTTCAGTAGGCACGACTTCTATATTTACAGTACTAACAGAGAATACTATACTAACTAGACATAATACTAATACTTCTACAGAATACTACTATCCAAGACAGTGTGTGAGTGTATCTAAGTTGGTATAACAATTGCTTTCACTAACTCAAATACAACCTTGAAAAGCTTCTAAAAATAATAATCAAAATGAACCCATGATGCTAGGTAGCACAGTAATTAGTATACAGACATGAGAGTGGTAAACCAATATATATTCTCATCTGTACTTCCACAAGAAAGCAGATAATTGTAGTTTCCAAATATCAAACTATTCTTCATGTCCCAGTGTAGGGAATTCATTTCACTGTTCTTAGTAGTAATACAATCTTATTTAAAGGATAAAAGGCTAGAGTTATTCAATATTTTTCTTATTGTCAACAAATCCCATGAAAAGACCAAAACCAACAGTGTGTTAGTCCATCTCTCAACACCGTCTGACTTCCCTGTCCTTCCTTGTGACTCTAAGACGTAAATCTTTAGAAACAGCTCACAAATATAGTTTCATTTTTAAAGAAGGCTCAGTAATATCCTAAAACAGCTGGTCACTGTCGTTATTAGCAAACATTACTCAAAAAGTAGAAAGCAGTGCATTTGTTGAGGGCTATTTTAAGCGGCAGATTAATCTATATTTGGTGTTCTAGTGAGTATTTCCGGCAGCAGGAAGGTGTGTTCGGGATTGAGTCAGAATAAACTACGTGTGTGTGTTCATAGTGATGAAGGAAAATGTCACCCAGTGTAACAGTGTGACGCACTGACATGTTTTTAATAGTTTTTGGGCAAAAATGGAGCTCTATGAAACACAGGAATAAGTATATCAGGCTTTGATACACATAATACTTTGTCGAAGAAAAATGCAATACGAAAAATATAGAATATTGTTGTAAAATATTGTATTTTCCTTAAAGAAAATATGAAGCCCTAATTATAATCCCAGATAAACAGAACTGTTTCAATTTAAATTACCTAATTTAATTTATTCTAGTAACAATGAATATTATGGAAACTACACTATATAAATTTCATGCCTCTTATCTCCTAATGTCCAGAGTGTTTAAATATTTTCAATACTGTTATCCCCTTACCTAATCTTAGTTTAGTTTTTAAAACTTACTTTAAATCTACATCAGTATCAGATTGATCCCTGGAAAGTAAAAAAAATCAGAGTTGCTTTTTTTGTTTTTCTTTGCTGCATTTTCATTTACATGTCTTATGTGTACATGTGAAGCACCCTCACATGTTTGAATCTCATTGGTTGCTCTGTCTGGCTCTGTCTCCCCCGCCAACCAAATCACATTACACCCCCACAGTTCCCTGATCTGCCAATCACTGAAGATGTATGTATCCTGTCATCCAATCACATGAACCAACCACATGCACTTACACCACATCGTATCAACTGGGTCTGTTGAACTTGGACAAAATATACATCTGAACTGTCAGATTTCAGACTTGTTGGGAGTCCAGTAATGCATCTCTCCAGGCATTCTGGGAGGAATCATTAGCACATAATTAGTGTCATTTTCACCTTTATTTACCAAGAAACCAGCGAATGAACACACCGCGATGCTCTGCTTCAGTGTTGTACAGTGAATCTGGGAGCTGCCCAGGCCACCAAACTGCTCCACACAAGCTGTTAAGGCACTTCAGTGCATTTCTCAAGAACTCTTGAGCAGTGATTGTTAAGACAGAGGTGTGTACTTCATTTCCAATATTCTCCAGGCTGGTGTGGATCACAAACCTGGTTAAACTTTGGGGTACACCACCGAAACTTACATATGGAGTTCACATGTTAAAGCAAGTTACAAAGATGTTACCGTTTGTTATGAGATTATATATTATATATTAGAGTGACAACCTCTGTATAATGTGCTAATGTTGTTACATTGCTATAACAGAGAAATTTGATATGAAATCTATTAGATCACAAGGAAGAGAAGCTGACTCACTGATAAACATTGATGTGGATTTTGACAAGTGGTTAAACTTGAATATCAAACAGAGGTTCCCTGTCATTTAAACATGTAGGGCTCTATTTCTGTGAATCAAGGGTTGCAATGACAATCACAGTGAATCTGCAGTAATTCATACATTATAGGCAGGGATGATAGACTGTAGTGATTTGCTACTTTCATTTCCTTGAAAGGGCTTTCCCTGTCATTATAAGAAAACGTATTATTGTCCAGGGTAACTTACAGTACTAAAAGAAGATAATGTCTGTTTCAAGTTGAATTCACATTTCTTATCATGTTGAATATCCAGCAGTCACCATGTTTTACCACTATACTGCCATTAATGGAAAAAAGTTAGAAATGCAGTGCAGTGTTTAGCATTTTGTATTTGTTTTCATTTCTTCAGTTATTTATTATTTGGTAAGATGTTCAAGTTTTACATGAAAATGTGTCAAATAGTGCAAAACACAGTCATTCTTGGCACCAAGATTACAGCAAAATATCTAAGGAAAGACTAGGAAATAACCTCAGTACACATCAGGAAAATGCCACTTTACTGGTGCAGAGATGTACTCCACTCTGCACATCAATAGAGCCCTTAGTCATTTCTCATCTCCTCTCAGTGCCTGAGCAGCAGTGAATCATTGCAGAATACTGGACATCCAACATATTAAGACGGTATATTAAGATGCTGCTGCCTATCCTCATGCAATGGTTATGATACATACAGTATAGATGTATATTCAGTCCAAGTCGACTAAGATGAAAGTAGATGAGATCATGAGAGAGGGAGAAACAAGTTATTTTCAGTTTCCTATTCTTTGCTGGCTTAAGCCTTTTTGGTCTGCAGTCACCGAGGACACAAAATCAAGCCTTGGATCTCTAAAAAAAAACCCAACAAATCTTTGTATCTGAAAGAGTGATGATAGGAGAACTGCACGCCTACACAGATTCAGTTTTAAGTTGCTGAAAAGAAATCTGTGTTTACTGTCAGATTCTAGACAAAGACTAGAATAACTGTTCGGGGCCAAACTTGAATCATGTTGAAAGTGAGACTCAAAGTCATTACTGACCCACTGACCTGGGAACTAAATCTTATTTCCATACAATAATAACTGCTATATTTAATTCAAGGATGCCTTGTATGAGACAAACAACATGTCACTTGAAGCCTCTCCCTCTCATCATCTATCTACTCTGTTCATGTCACTGCTCAGTAATACATACTGCAGTGGTTACACTAAAATCACATACTTATGCACACAATGTCAAAAAGACTCCAAATGAAAAATTAAATGTGTGAGGAGGTGGGTGTATATGTGTGTGTGGAGACTAGGAGCAGTTATTATTTTGGGCCTTTACTGTGAACATGAGTCAATAAATAAGAGATAATAATTTGTGAGACTGTCACACTGGGCTATGTGAGTGACTTACAAGTCCTACAATCAATCACTCAGTCTAAACATTCATCCCTATGCAACCCTGGCTGTGTTAAGAATTAACCAATGAACACAGTCTTTCCCTAAGTTGAACCATAACTTAAACAATAGGTTCACATTTGTCTTACTGAGCTGTCCATGCTGGCTGGGAAGAGATCCCTTCTTTGTGTAGTTTTAATATAACAGTCCTCGTTCTGATCAAAAATGCTTTCTAAAAAGAGGGAGTTTGGTACTTAAAATACTGTAACTTTGGGAGATCCCAATGGTTGAAGAAATCATCAGATCCTTGACATAAAGTGGGACTATATAACTTTTGAGAGAAGTCACTTGGTCTGGAATGACCGTTGACTGTATGTAAATATGGACATGTAGTCTGTATTTACATGATTTCTTTCAAAAGTTATATAGTCATAGTCCATTCCATGGTCTACACTTCCTGCCGCTATGCAAAAGTGAAGCTAAAATATCTCCTTTCTGGGAGCTGCCGTCTTGCTTGTGTGATGTCATTTGGAGCCAGAGCCTGCGCAGGAGAGTTGGGCAGTGGGATGACGGCCTGCGGGACACGCCCCCTCTGCCATCCCACCAAGAGTGGCGTCACACCCCCCCTTTTATATTGTTAAATAACTAATTTTAAAAAAAACTTATCACAAAAATGAGCACTTGGACACTACCAAAAATGACAGAAAACATCTTTGGGAAAAATTTCTTTGACACGTACTTTGATTTTTTAGTTTGGCTCATGTCCCATCCACTAACATGGAGGGGGCGGGACTTATGACCTATACTGCTATACTGTAGCCAGCCACCAGGGGGCGATCAAGATGTTTTGGCTTCACTTTTGGGGAGCTGTCATGACATCCATCTTTATATACAGTCCATGGGACCATTAGCCTATGGTGGCTAATGTTAGCAAACTTACGCTGCCGTGTAACTCACATTACTGCGTCAGTTTACTAACAATATGACTCTTACAGTATCTACTCTATACTGTACTACTACACTACATGTTAGCATGTCAGTTTCAATGGTTTTATCACAAAAGTAAAATAAAGTAAACACAACATAAGTCCCCAGAAATTAAGGGAAATTCAATGTACCTTTATCCTGTACTTCCAACTTTGGGCCATTGAAATAGTGAAAGTATAAAGTAGCAGAAAATAGAAATACTCAAGTAAAGTACAGTTACCTCCAAACTGTACTTAAGTACAGCACTTGAGTAAATGTATTTAGTTATATTCCACCACTAAAAGATAGCCATCTGATTTGTCTAACTCAGACTGCTGAAACCTCATATTAGCTTCAGCTAAACTTTAGTATGCATTTTTTGTCAGAATGAGAACTTTTATATTAAAATTGCACTAAGAAGGGATCTTTTCACAGCCAGTATGGACACAGAGAATGATTACAGCAATCAGTAACTCTTTCAATGTACATATGAGCATGTGAGTGTAGTTTTAAGACAAACGGAAAAGACAAAGAGCTTAAAAAATGTGAGCCTACTGGTTAAGATGCATGCCATATAACCGCAACGTCCACAGTTCAAATCCAGCTGCAGACCTTTGTTGCATGTCACCTCCCTTCACTCTCTCCCTTCAATTCCTGTCATCTCTCCACTGTAATAAAGGCACACCCCCCCTCCCCTCCCCACCCAAAAAAAATGTGAGCCAATACTTTCACCCCAGTTTCTATGGGACTGTAGATGCTCAAATTTCCATTTTTACTGAACACTTAAAAGACTTTTCATCTATGTTGACTTAAAAGTTGAGAGTGTCAGTTCATTCTCTCTTTCATTTTTTTGAGGTTTTTTTTTTTTGGCTTATTTTGCCTGGGGAAAAAGAGATGGGTATGACATGCAACAAAGGCCCCTGGCTGGAATCAAACCAGGGACATTGCGGTTATGTGGTACGATTTATTTTACCCATTGAAATTAGAGAGGGAGACAAAGTTGCCTTCCGAGAGTATGTACGTATTTGTATATTTCTAATGATTACAAATTATAAGTTCTCTACCCCGTTGAAACCCAGTATGACAGAGCTCTCTAGTCAGCAGGAGTAGGCAGACAAACTTGGACATTAAAACTCTGGCCTACATTTCACTTCAAAAGACAAGTGACAGATGTTGGAGGAAACTATCTTGAATTGTACACCTCACAATCAATTTTACCAGTCACAATGACTTGTAGAAAGACTGAGGGTCTTGCGAAATATACTATCAAGTTGCATTTGGCGCCTGAGCCATTCTGGAGATTAAAAGTGAGGACTTTGACCATTCTTTATTTAAATCTGCCTCTTGTGAGTCCCCCAACTTTATGGAAGTGCCATACTAAATCACCCGAGTACCCATTTAATGAATCAGACGTGGCAAATTTACATTCCTTTCCTGTAAAACCAACACAAGGAGCCACCAGACTGAACAATTACATTCAGGATAATCAGTCCATCAGTTAGCGAGTGAATCAGCTTGTGCACTCCATCCCACCCCTGCTCTGCAGACGTTATTACTGTCACACCAGACAAACCCACAGCTGACTGGTTAAGTTAAGGTCAGCATCAATCATTGACTTTATGTAAGGCTGCTAATAATGCTAATGTGTGTGTTTTATTTTGGGTTAATTAAAAAGTGTCATTTAACAGGAGAAGCAATTGCCCAGGCGACATGAGCATAACAATGAGGTGAAATGAACAGACCAGAGTGTTAATATCCCAGTATCTCTGCACTGTGGAGAGAGACTTCAGTGGTAGAGACATTGATTTCACGGGTTACAGTATTGTGTATCATGGTCAGAGGAAATATACAATTCATCTCAAGAGTTTACTCATGTTCAAAGACTGTCTCTGGGCTTGAATAGACTAAAAGCCAGCTGACATGAGCCTTGAATGTGACCATGGTATACAATAGATTAATAATGTGTTTGATGGGGAATTAACCACATCTGATCTTTCCCTGCTTAGACAGCCTGGAAACAATCTGGGGCTTTAGATTTCCTCATGTAAAATTCATCCACAATAAGTAAATTATATAGTTTACTCTCCAAAAAATCATTTGTATGTTCATAGAAAATGCATGTCTTCTATACATCTGATTTAGATTTTCTCATAAATTTTTAAAAATATATTTATATGTATGGAATCTCAATGAAGTCTAACCATCATATTCAATAACTGAAGTCCCAGATCGGTTTCTTAATCAGTTGCTGATATTTCATTTCCTTAAAGAAATCTGTGATATGTTGTCTGGTTAGAGAAATTAACAAGCATGTACTGTATGATGTTTATTTATTCGTTTATGGACTCAAAGTATTTGTCTTATTCTGATCTACCTCTCTACTTTGTGTGTGTGTGAACATGTATGTGGTGCCTACGCCTTCCTCTGTGTGTGTGTGTGTGTGTGTGTGTGTGTGTGTGTGTGTGTGTGTGTGTGTGTGTGTGTGTGTGTGTGTGTATGTACGGGTGTGTGTGGGTGTCCAGGAGTACCTATCAGAGCTGCAGGCGTTGCTGCGTTCAGTGTCAGAGACGGACTTCAAGCTGAACTCTCCTGAATACTGGCCTGCAGCATATTATAACCTGCCTCAGCAAGAGCACTGCCTGAAGGTCAGCACCGCTGTAGTGCTTCTGTCTGAATGCCAATGGTTTTTCTCAGGAAATAATATCATGAACAATCAAGCTGTAGGTAATTTACACAGGGACCTATTTTCCTGTTTTTACTATATACTAAATGATTCATTTTTTACAAGATACATTGTTATAAGAACATATCACTTTAATTTGTGATATCAAAATTTTTATTACATTTTTCTTATCATGTTATATGATTGTCCAATCAATTATTATAATATATTATTATTGAATGATAGAATTGTTTGTAATTAAATTGAGAAAGTTTCATGAAATAACATGAATAAATGTGATTTGTGTAAGTGAAGTTTCTTGTAAAAGCTGAATCATTTGGTATCTACATTCAGTGAGAAAATCTCATTATAACATGAAAAGGAGGTTACAATAAAAAACTGACGAAATATTTTTTGTCATGGTAACAGCAATATGCTGCCATATTAAATAGCCATTGTACATTTGCAGCTTTTCATATCTCAGAATGAAGAAGTTTGCATGATAATTATTTATGTTTTCACATTGAGATGTCCCGTCAAAATCTCCTTAAGAGTGCACCCTGCTGAATCTCATGCCTCTGTGTCTCCCCCACCCCCACCATCGCTTCCACCTGCGCACAAGTAGGATGTGAAAGAAAATATTGAAAAGCTGAAAGGCCCAGTGGAGGGAGCGTTGGCCCGCAAAGAGGAGATGGTGTCCGGTGCTCGGCCTCTGGAGGGCCAGAGGATCCAGGAAAGTGCCACCCTGCTCAGTACCAACTGGGACAAACTGAACAAGCTGTACCAGGACAGACTGAAGTAAGGAGGGGAGGGAGGGAGAGAGAGGGACGAATGAAGCCAGATTATTTTTACATAAATGCAAAAGACTACATGTATATTGCCTGATTTTGCACACACATATTCATTCACGTTTGTGTGTGTGTTTGTGTGTGCACATCAAGGCGTTGGCAGGATTGCAACTCCAAGTGGCTGACGTTCGTGTCGGATCAGAAGACGCTGGAAGAGTGGCTGAATGACGCCGAGGCTACTCTGAAACTGGCCGAGAGTGAGCCAGCAGCACACAGACAGCACCTCAGGGTAACACGCACACACACACACACACACACACTCATAGAAACACATAACCAGAAACACAAGCATTTCTGTACAAACACAAATACAGGTTTGCACACAGTGATTGTACCCAGAAAAGATGCTGAGTGTATTCCAGTTGTGGATGACTCATACTTCAGCTCCAGTGTCAGATAGCGCTGCTGAAGTGCCCTTGAGCAAGGCACATGAGTCCAAACTGCTTCTGTCAGCAATTTCATATTTCTTTTTCTTTGTTTCCTGCCCAAACTGCTACATGTTAACATAAAAAAAAATGATTTTGAGAATATTTTTTACAGTCCTGAGTCCTGATGGTTCCCAACATGAGAATAACATATTCCATAAAAAGACACAACATATCACATGGCGTTATTGTAAGATTACATCCCAAACACAGCATGATGTGATGTTATGTTGTGTTTGGGATGTTCTCTAGGACTGTAAAAAATATTCTGACATGACATTAACTTTCTGTGTAGCTGCTTGTTTCTAGTGTCCATCTGAAGTCAGTCACATACACACACGCACACACACACACGCTGGCACACAGATGGCAGTTGTCAAGAGGAAATAGCAGTGAGTGTCTGACAGCGCAGTCAGCCTCGATACAAACAGAACACTTTCCTTTTTTAGGCCTTATGTAACAATATTATGTCATCAAATTTGACATTTCAATGTTACATCAACCCCAAAACTTGAAATTGAAGGATTATGAAAAGCAATTTAATATAAGCGTAGAACAATGGGCTTTTACCTCACCAAGCTTCAGATTAAAGATGTATGAGGCATTATTTTCACAGGGAGGGAAAATCTATGAAGGGTTGTTTTCACGGTTGACTTACAGGTTCAGTTGCTGTGGTTAAACTGATGCACTCAACCTTGCATATGAAGTATTGTTGTGTGTGTGTGTGTGTGTTTGCATCATCGGACATGCCCATTCTACTTTGGGCTGCTGTGATCAGCTCTTGATGTCCACCTGCACAGACGGGGATGCAGCGTCCAAGTGCCACTCAAGTGCCAACGTGTTTGTGTGTGTGAGTGTGTTTGTGTGAGAAAGGGAGACCATCTGGCACCTAATATCACAAGCTGCCACATGAACCGCACCCAATCCTGATCCCCCAGTGTACAAACATACGCAGACATATTGAATGCATTGATATTAATAGACCTGTGAGGACTTTGCATTGACTTGCATGAATTTTCTGGAGAATTATCCCAGTTCCCAGTCATTTTCCCACTTACTCCCAGTGGTATCCATTCATGCAGATAGTTTTGGTTTTATTTTCAAAGCTTTTCATGCTTGACTTCTGCCACCACACTAATACAATGGAGATGAATTACATTTAGTTTGTGCTGCTAAACTTTTTGACAAAAATTCTTATTCACTTTCTTGCTGAGAGTTGCAATGAAATGAAATGAAAAGATTGATACCACACTCATGTCTGAGAGTGGTAACAATCTTCTCATCTAAAACTCAGCAAGAAAGCAAATAAGCATAATCCCCAAATCTTGAACTATCCCCTAGAGGATAAATGTCTTTCCAAAAATAATGTTCCATCACTCAGGATAGTCTGCATTTTATTGGCATGTATTTCTACCAATATGAAACAGAATCCCTCAATTTTTCCCCAATAATAATTATTCTGTCCATTAATAATAATGTTATGAAGGAGTAATTAACTGATGAATTCATAGATTATGATATATTAAGGCATTTTTAATGGCTAATTGGCTAAACCATGCAGAAAACCCATTAAAAAGCCTTAATAAATCACAAACCATTCATTTAGCCCAAATCATCATTATTAATCATTGTTGATTTGCACCTGACAATAGACCCCTAATGTAGACCAAAACCCCAAACTTAAACAGATCATTAAGGGATTAGTCAGATATCTCAAATGAATGTGTAAATTAAGGAGAAAGTCATGTAGCCTCTGTTTTGTTAATTAAGGGAAGGTCTTTTTTAACAGGTTAGTTTTTAACCTTTTCAAATTACAGGACAAATTAAAGGGTTTAGTGTAGTGTAGTGCAGTGTAGTACATAGTGTACCAAAGGCAATAAAATCCATTCCACCATGAGGTGTGTTTATCTAACATGACCAAGTTTAACCCCGACTTTCACCTTCAATCTAAGACCACGTCTTAATCCTAAAATAAATGTTTAAACTTGTGGGGACCTAATTGTGTGTATCCAGAAGGCATGGAACCCCATGAAGTGATGTGTACCATGTGCACAACAACCAAACAGTGTAAAAGCTAATCAACAACTTTGTGTGTGTGTATGTGTGTGTGCGTGTGTGTGCAGGACTTGACGGAGGCCATGCCGCTCCAGGAAGTGGTGCTGGGCAGAGTGAACTCAGCAGGAGAGGAAATCAGCCAGTTGAGCACACCAGATGATGCCTCACAGCTCCGAACGCAGCTCAAATTACTTGACACTCGCTGGGCTAACGTCTGCAAGGAGCTCAATGAGCGCAAGAGGAGGTGTGTGTGTGTGTGTGTGTGTGTGGCCGCAGGTTATTTACAGACCTACTGCTACAAGTTTGTGTTACCATGAAACATCTCTGAAAGTAGATTGTTATGGAATATAATTGTTTGAATATGTCTGTAGAGAACATGCATGCAAAAATATATGTCCAGTGCTCTCAGCCGTCAGCATTATAATTTGAACCTCCTCCTTTATTGAATCACAACTTGCCTGCAGTAATGCACAGTACAGTACACAACATGATGGAGACTCATTAACAACCAAGTCTGCATTTACTGCTCACTACGGAATAAAGTAATGAGTATCTATTATAGAGGGAGCAGTGAATGAGTGAATGAGGGGGCGATTTCACATAGCTTTAGTTCACTGTTTTATGTATCAGAACATAAACGCTGCTTTTATGAACTGCGTGCTTTTATAATCCACTGTCAAGTTTTATTTTCTTTATGTTACAGACGCTGTGACTTTAGAGTTCATGTTGTTATTTTTCAGAAATTTTTTAGTTGATTTTCCAATTGAGTGTTGTGTTTTTGTTAGCTTGGAGCTGTGTAACATAAGAGTTTTTATTGCCTCCTCAGCAACTTTTTCCCACCTGATGTGAGCCACTCAGCATTGTTTAACGTCCCTATTGTGTTTCTTATCTGACTGAGCCATCAAGAGGATCCCCCATAAGGGCATTCCTGTCTCTTGAACATATCTCACCCCACCTTCCTCTTTTTCTTTCACCCCCCCCATAGGTCTGCAGAGGCACGGTCAGCGACCGCAGGGCTGCAGGAGGACATGGGCTCGATGCTGTGCTGGTTGGACAAAGTGGAAGGTGTCCTGGCCATCCCTCTGCAGCCTGCAGAGCCACAACATATCAAAGACACTCTGGGCAAAGTCCAGGTACCATCAACACACAGCACACCAGTTAGAATAAGCCACTGCACCTCTGTGTGGGTGTGTTGATCTGTGTAATCTGATTTCCCTGCTGTCATAGTGTAAATAAGATACATTTCTTTATTATTACACACAGCATATTCTGACATGTGTGTTGGATTGTTAATTTATTTGAGAGGGTATTATGGTTTCAAATTAGATGCTATAATGTTTCATTCTGAAATTCAACCTTGAAAAGACTATTGTTAGTGTGTGAATGCGTATTTGTTTGTGTGAACTTACATAATTTGGTTTGAAAGAGCTTGTGTCCTACATTGAGCTGCTGCAGTGATTTATTACATTCAGCCTCTATGACTTACTGCTTTTCTTTGTGTGTGTGTGTGTGTGTGTGTGTGTGTGTGTGTGTGTGTGTGTGTGTGTGTGTGTGTGTGTGTGTGTGTGTGTGTGTGCGTGTGTGTCAGGCACATGTGGAGGAGCTCCCTGCTAAGAAAGGGGCAGTGGAGGATCTGAACTCAAGACACAAACAGATAACACTTCCTGCTGACAAACAGGATGACATCAGGATCATCAACACTCGCTGGGCGCAGGTCAGCAGCCACCTCTGTGAATACAACACCTTACAGCACGCCAGAGTTTTGTAAACAGCCATTTGTCTTCACTCACCAGGTCAAAGCTATATCAGGCTATAAAATCATACCACACAGATCATGATGTTTTCTACTGATAAAGATAATGAGCAATTTTGGCTGCTGTTTGTGTAGTAAAGAGCCAATAAGTGGTGGAAATCCATTACTAAGTCATAATACCACACTGTAAGAAAAACCCAACAAAATGTTATTAAAGCTGCTGTAGTCAAAAAATTTATATTAACAATGAAATGAAATGACTACGTATAATCTGAAAGGAGTTGCTCATGTGGTGAACCCACAGAGAATTCTAACCTGTCTCTGCAGTTTCCCTCAGCTCTACAGAGCTTTGTAGCATCTTTCAGCACATTGTTAGGCTCTAATTAACATAGTCCTCAGATGCAGCTGCAGCAGCTGTTTTCAGTGAAAAAGTTCTGATAAACCCACTTTACACTACCTACCCAGCACCAAGCATTAGACAGAGAAACTTAGAAACTAGCTGTTGAACAAAATGGAGCATGTAGCAGTTAAAGAGCCAGATATCTTACTCAGGAGCTGGTGGAGACCAAACCAGAGCTAAAAGGAGAGTGAATATTGCACTTACATTCATCAGGTGATTGCAGCTTGTTTCTGCTGCCCCCAAGTGGCCAAAAAATCAGTTAGTGCAGGTTTAAATTAAAAAGCCTACTACTAAAAGAATACTCTGTTACATGTAAAAGTCCTGAATTCAAAATCTTATTTAAAGGAATAGTTCAACATTTTGTGAAATGCACTTATTTGCTTTGGTGACAAGAGCTAGATGTGAAGATTGAGACCTCATGTCCATTAAATATAAGGGTGCTGCCAGCAGTCAGTTAGTTTAGCTTACCATAAAGACTATGAGTAGGAGGAAATGGTTAGCTTGTCTCTGCCCACCAGCACCTCTGAAGCTCACCAGTCAACATGTAGCAGGCTGAAAGGCAGACTGTCTTTGTGTAGGTGTCCAAGCTTCTGCCTGAGCGTCAGCTGGAGATCGAGGGTCTGCTGAAGGAGCTGGAGAAGCTTCAGGGTCAGCTGGACGACCTGTCAGCCTGGGCGTCCGACACCAGAACCACGCTAGAGCACAGCACAGAGGAGCCAGCGCCCAAGGTAGGACACACACACACACATATACCAAATTATTGCTTTATATCACATAAACTGCCTGATTTTGAAAGATAGAGTAAACCTTTCGTGCAGTACATCATACATTTGTGTTTTCTCTCCGTGTGCTGTGGCAGCTCGTCGAGGAAGTGCAAGTCAAGCAGCCAGAGGTGGAGTTTGTTTTGGAACGAGCCAATCAACTGTACAAGGAAACTTCTGCCAGCCAAACTGTCACGGTGAGGAAATCAAAAACTGTCACTACTTTATCTATTCAAAGCAACCAACATCATTCTTGTGTCTTACATGCTTTGCAAATGCAGTCAACTAAATGTTGTGGAGAAATCTCATAACTTGTTGTTCTACACACACACACACACACACACACACACACACACACACACACACAGTGAATTAGATTAAATAAATCATTCTCTCAATTGCTGAAACGTTGACTTTTTAATGATGAGAAGTGATGACGAAAAAGACGTTTTTAGTGTTATATGTGCTCGCCTTCTGTATTCTTCTGGGGAATAAAATAAATATAACATTTTTTCCTTTCATCTCACCACCAACTCTGCTTCAAACATTTCATCAAATCCATATAATGTACTTCATTAGTGTATGTCAGAAAACATTACATCTTTTGAAGATCAAAGACACACAACCAAAAGTTCTACTTAACTTTCGCCACCTAAACTTTCTATATCAAAATGAATGCATTTGTGCAACTGGATAACTGCATTGTCGTCAACATTTAACCTGTCTTTCTGTGTGTGTGTGTGTGTGTGTGTGTGACAGGTGAAGTATGTCAAGCTGAGAGAAGACTGGACTGTGATCGTGGAGCTGGTGCGGCAGCATAAGGAGAGGATGGCTGCTCTTCTTGTGGCCAAAAAAGCCAGTAAGACTTACTTTTCTTCACTGGGTGTGTCAGTCTCTGGGTACACGACTGCAAGAAATCATGCAACCAAAGGGTGTTTCAGTGTACATATGGGCATTTGAGCATTGTATTTAGATAGATTTGAAGAAAATGTGAATCTATGCTTTAATCTGAAAACTGCCATAAAGTAATAAAGTGTTATTTGGAGGGCTTCATCAGACAGTAGGACCCAGTGATCTGTTTGGCTATACGTGACCAGAACCAGTTTTTCAACAACTCTAAAAGCAGTGCTACTGTCAATTTACACTTAATACACAGTGGACATCTACTGGAATCAACTATGACTCTCTTCCCATCACTTCACAAGACTGTCAATATTAATGTCTTTTACAGCTCCCCAAGCTATTGTAAAAATATGAAAGATAAACTTTATTATCTTTGCTATTATCTTTGGTGTAATCCTGGAGGAGATCACGTGTTTGGTCGTGTGTCCGTGTGTCGATGTGTCTGTGTGTGTATCTGTCCACAGCTAATCTCACATGCTACTGGACCCATCAGCTTAATATTTTTTGTGCACATTTATGCCTGAATGCCCAAGGACCTCTCATGGTTGCAGTGATTCACAATTGTTGAAAAACCTATTTTACAACACGTTTTATGCCGCCATTGACTACTGACTCTTCACTCCTCTTAACTGGCCGGTAGGGGCCGCAAGTAATCTACAACCACAGCAAAAGGCATTTCCTGCAATCGGCTAGGCTAAAAATAAGTCTGTTGCGGGCCACATTTTGGGCTTTGTCATGGCTCAAAAACTGACATCCATAGAAAAGTTTGGTCGCATCTGAAATGTGTGCACTCTTCTAGTTTAATGTGAAATTAATTATAAACTCATTGATTGGTCCAAGAGGTGTCCTGTGTATATCCATATCCTGTGTAACATTGTTTATACAGGATATAGGTTAGCTTGAAGACATGCAAAAAAATCTTATTGTGGAAATCCAAAAGTATTTTGGACTCACGCAAAGTCATAACATTGTTTTCAATGAACAAGTGTCCTATCACTCTAGCATGAAACTTTTTATAGTGTATTTATCTTGATGTGATATGGTTTAAAGTGAATGTTGTGTATGTTTGTGTCCCAGATGAAGGTCTGTTAGGAAGTTCCCAGCCTGAATCTGCAGCACTGGCTCAGTTCAACAAGTCCTGGGCTGAGCTGACCGATTGGCTGACCATGCTGGATAACATGGTGCAGAACAAGCGTGTGGTGGTGGCTGACCTGGACGACATCAACGACAACATCAGCCAGCTCAAGGTCACGACCTCAAAAGTCACAGTTTAATGGCACAGCACACACTGAGAACTGTTGTGGTTTAATGGGCCGCATGAAAGTAGGGCTGGGAAAATGTTGGATAATAGATATATCATGTCTGTGCACACAGTTAGAGTAAGCAACCAACATTTTCTGTGAGTTGTATATCAATTAAAGTTTAAAACTGTGCATAAAAACAAGTATGCAGTATGTATTTGACATTCATTTATTTTACAGCTAAAGTGCACTAATTAATGTATTAATTAACAATGAAATCACAAATCGATTATGTGTTCAGGTGTCTCTGCAAGAGCTGGAACAGCGCCGCCCCCTCCTGGACAAACAGGTCACAGCAGCTCAGAACCTGAAGAACAAAACCAGCAACCAGGAGACCCGCAACGCCATCACTGAACGCAGTATGTCTCTCTCTCACACACACACACACACACACACACACACGCACATCTCATATGAAGAATTTTGCTCTCTCTTAAAACACAAAGCCATCATTTTCCAAAACCTCTTGAAAATGAATGTGTATTCGAGTAATGAGACAAATCCATCCACTTTTGATTAGTGATTCACCTAATGAAACAAGATTGTGACACACCAGTCCCTTATCTGTACATGATTTACATTTGACACAGCCAATTTATGCAGCATGGTGACTCCTGGTCTATTAACAGGGAGACTTGGTGCAGCAGAATATGCATATACCAGATGCAGTGCAGAATTGAACATAGAGAGATGATTCTCTTCAGTTGCAGGCTTTCATAACAGGTGTTCACATGCATGAATCACACAGAGGAACATTTACCAAACCTGCCATTTTTCAATCTAGCTGGGTATTTATTAAGAGTACAGATGTAACTGAGCCACTCGCAGCTCATCTGATTTGCATAAAATGCTGTTTAATCAGCAGTTTGTATAAATTTCCATCTCCTCCGATGTTTTGTGCTTTTAAACAGGAACGCCTTAAAGAATGGGTCTACTGACATTCTATATCAATCTTATTGTCAACAATTGTTGTCCAAAAACAATTAAAAACACAACAATGAGCCACACCGCTGCACTCAGTGACATGTTCCTTCATTATCATGAACACAAACACTGTAGTTTATTTTGTCTTAATCACACACACACCGTCCTGCTACCAGAAATACTCACAAGAGCACTAAATGTGGATTAATCCGCCACTGAAAATAGTTCCAGACAAATGCTCTATTTCCTCCAGTTTGAGAAATGTTTGCTAAAAACTGAAATGAGCAACTGTTTTAGGAGATTACTGAGCCTTTTTTATAAAATGAAACTATATATTTGTGAGCTGTTTTTACAGATTTACATCTTCAGAGGAGCCAGTGAGCAAAGCAAGATGTTGCATATTAAATTCGGTTTATTTCAAACACTTCCCTGTGTTTGAGGCTTTATTTCTTTCTGTTGTCATAGTCGACAGGCTTCAGACTCACTGGGAGGACTCTCAGACCAAACTCTCAGATAGAACAAAGCAGCTCCACAACATGCTGCAGGACTCCACCAACTGGCTGGATTCTAAGAATGGGGTGGATCATCTCATCAAGCAGGCCAGTGACAGGCTGGAGTCCTGGCAGGAGATCACATACACGGTGGATGCTCTGAAGAAACAAAACGCTGAGCTGAAGGTGGGCTGGACATCCACACTCACTGACTGCATGAATGTTTTTCAAATCTTGGCACTCTCAGATCTCTGGTGTGTCGAAAATATGATATTACTCATACTGGGGATGGCTCAAAAGTCATTTTAAAATTGGTTTCAGTTTGACAGTTTCCTTCTTTTGTCTATTTCTTCACTCTTTCTCCCTCTCCAGCTCTTTGTGAAGGATCTGCAGCAGTGGCAGGGTCAAGTGGATGAAACCAACGCCCTGGCCAACAAACTGCTGACACTGTACGCCAATGACGACACACACAAGGTCACCCAGGTTAACGACAACATGGTGGCCACCTGGACACACATCAACAAGCGGTACAGACACAAACACACTTATTATGCATACTGTAAGTGTGGCAGACTCATTGTGTGAAAGTCAATGGGCTCAGTTCAAACTGCCTTACTGTACTTTACTGTACAAACTTTATTTATATAGCACTTTTTAAAACAGTGTTACAAAGTGCTGAAAGAGTAACCAATTCTCCACTGTTTTGTCCTTAATGAGTTACTTGGACTTTAAAAAGAAGAACCACATGTGTAAATAAACTGCAGAGATTATTGGTTCACTATTTATGATAGCTACGTGAGAAAACTCCATTCGGAGCAGAGTACGTAGATTATGTGCTCAATAAGTGAGAGTCCAGAAACTGCCTTCTACTTTGTATCTGTACGTGTGAATACACTGTTACTCTTTATCGGAGTGCCCCAAAGGTGCTGTCCTCGGCCCACTTTTATTTTCTTTTTACAGAAACAATTTAGGTGCACATGGAACTTATACTCAATGTTATGCAGATGATACTGTTTTGTATCGCTAGGGATATTCTCTAAGATCTAGAAACTAAGACTGAAGTTAGCTTTTATTTTAGACACAAGTCGTGTTTCACTCTTCAAGCTAGCAGAAGGCTAGTCGCTGCAACCTTTTTACTGGTTCTTGAATATTGTGATTTTTTGGATATGTGTTGAGATTTGTAACCACATTAAAACCTCTTAATTGTCATTATCTGCTTTTAGTATTTGTAATTTTATCCATTGCCTAATTTTGTATTGTTTTGTCTGAAGCAACCTCAGTGGGACTTACCTTGACCCTGAAATTCTAAACATATTCTGTTGTTACCTCAACCCAGCACAAGTTTGTTTACTGCCCACACATCAGTCAGTTTTCCTTGGTGACATGTATTTGTGTCTCTCCAGTGTTTCGGACAGGGAGGCGGCTCTGGAAGCAGCTCTGAAGCTGCTGCAGCAGTTCTACCTCGACCTGGAGAAGTTCCTCAACTGGCTGACTGAGGCTGAGACAACTTGCAACGTGTTAATAGATGCTACCAACAAGGAGAGACTACAGGAGCAGCCTGAGGCAGCCAGGAACCTGCTGGCACAGTGGAAGGTAGGACACATTTACACACACACTATCAAACACACACCCCCTCCTTAATCTATTATATATTCTATATATATTATATATGTTTAGATGGAACTGAATGACCTGGGTATTTTTTTTGTGTTATTACAACATCAGTTTTCATTGCAGCTCTCAATCTTTGTCAAAATGTTTTCATTGCAAGACCTTCACAGACAGCTTACAAAAACACAAGGCCAAACAGCTTAGTGAAATGTACATAATCATTACATACTGAATATAAAGCCTGAATCCAGTGCATGCTACAGCTGCATTGTAACACAGTGGTAATGTAGTCTCTCAATTGAAATCATTGACCTTCTGCTGGAGATTGATTAATTATGCCTCCAAATGGAATCATTTGGAAGTCTGGTACACTTTACATTCATATATCTTCTCACACTGGATTATTATAATGATTCTATGATTTTCCCATGGTATCCATTATTTTTTCATAGAAAACAGGAGGGGTGCTGTTAGTGCAGAAAAATGAGAAGTTCCCATTGTAAAAATGGAATGAATCAGACAAATGAAGGAAGTGTTTTCCAAATTGACAGCCTTTTTAGCACAAAATTTCCTCCTTGAGTTGGCAGGAACCACATTTTCTTGAATAGCGGACCACAACAGTGTGGCCCGGTTATCACCAGCTCTAACCGGTGGTGGAAGTGTTCAGAGTTCATGGCTCTGTGTGATTCATGCAGGATAAACTGTGAGTGTGGAAAAACAGCATCAGTGCCATCATTTGTGCACCAAGTGAGCAGATTAACTTTCTCACTTTTCTACTTTGAACAGCTCGCCTGCTTGTTTCTGCTGACCTGTTTGGGAAGCCTATTTTTAATATACTGGTTTTACATACTGGTTTTTAGAGCTGTAGCCATTCAATCTCATGCCCTGTCCATGACAGTTTTATTTACCAAGCCTGCCTTAAATTGCCATGAGGGGTGCAAAATTTTACCGCAGCCACTGCAATTTTTTTTAATAAGCGGGGTATTTATTAATACTACAGATGTAAATGAACCCAGCTGCAGTTCATCTGAGTTCCATAAAGTGCAGCTAAATGAGATCTGGTGGAATGGAGTGCAAAAGGAAGTGTTCTCTGCTGCTGAGCTTGGAATATTAGTTGAAGAGATGACACTTTTTGGTAGTTCCAGCAAGAAGAAGTGTATTTGTGATAAAATATGAGTTAGATCGCCTGATGCTGTGAGCTCAACATAACTTAATGAGTAATGAAAAATCAATGTGGGAGATTTACGGTTACTGTAAATCTTCAATGGAGCATAGAGAGTGATTCTTTGGAGAAAACAAAAGAAAAACACAAGGAAGAACTGACAAAGAAATAGCACCACCCATAGAAACACAGAACTTGTTTGATTTACACGTAATCGCCAGGACTTGCAAAAACACTGGAGCAGTGATTGCTCAGTATCAGAGCTGGGAAACAAACAAATAAGGGAACAAAAAGCTTGATTATTGCAACATTTAGTCATTATGGTTTCATACATTTCCAGTTTTTGACCCAGAGTTGACACACTTCCTTGACTTGCCGCCTCGGCTGGTATGACAGGAATGCCGACATGACAGCATGGAGAGATTTCATTGGCCAATCGCTGCCTGGCCGACAAATACAAAATCCCCCCACTGCATTGTGGGTGTTGAAGGGAAGGCTCTGTTCTGCGAGAGAACATATTTTGACCCTCGGCCCTCACCCTGCACCCACACAGACTTTCTGGTGCACTGAGGCACACAAATACACACTCACACAACGTGCATACTGTAAAGGAAAGACACAGACACACATGCAGCAGTTTGGAAATGAATTTTCGAATACACACTGTTGCAAATTTATGCTTGTGCACACTTCCTTTTCACACACACACACATACACACACACGCACACACTCAGTACAACAGCAGCACTGTATGCAGTGCTGAGATAGTCTTCTGTGTCTAATTATAATGGCGGATGGCAACACAGCGTAGCATCCAGAGAGCACACACACACTCTCGGGCTACAATACTGCACGCAGATAACGTTTAATTGGAAAATGAGCGCACTCATCGTTTTATGCACCCTTTCAAGTTCTCTCTGCCTCTTTCCTCCTCCTCCTCCTCTATCTCTTCTCTCTTTCTCACCCCCTCTCTGTCTTTCTGACTCGCTCTGACTCACACTCTCCAACCCTATCTCCCTTTTTATGTACAACTCTCCGTCCATCTCTCTATGACTCTCCCTCCCTTCCACTTCATCTCCAAATCTCTCGCTTTGTCACACACACACACACACACACACACACACACATTTAAACAGAGGGCATTCTTATGCAGTCACATTGGGAGCTAATCTTGAGGGACTAGAAGAAGCAGAATGTTGCCTCCTCTTCTTCTCCTTCTTCTTCACGGCTAGTTTTGGGATTCCAGAGTAAAGTTGTGAAGATGCTGCGCAGGAAAGTCTACCATGTTCAGGTTGGAAAAGAATATCAAGCACTATTCTTTTGTAATTGAGCATTTTAATCCTAAATTGAGGCATGTCAAGTCTTGGAGAAAAATGATTTTGTGATATAAAAGTCAAGCTAATTATTGAGTGTTATTGAAGTTATTGAGCTGCTTACAAATGATAAGAGAACTGATGTTTAAAATAGAAACAGAAGATGGTGTAATCATCTCTTCAGCATGTTTGACATTATCTTTATAGGGCATTGTGGTATAAATCTGCAAGTTCTTCACACCAGAAAGTTCACTAAAGTGATTTTCATATCAACTAAAGTCTAAACTCAGACTGACTCCGCTCCTCGTGAGACATTTGAGGTCAATCCAAGGACAAGTACGGCAGTATTTTCTCAAAAATGAGATAGACATAAGATGTGAACAATATGTCAAACTATCAAGCATCCAAGTTGAAGTTGAAATGAAGGTACAGGGCTGGGATTGACTAAAAGTGTTGAAAGCAGCATGTAGTTCAGAGCTAGGATCAGAACACACACATGCACACACAAATCACGCAACAAGAAGCGCTGAAAAACTTTAAGAAACTTTCTAGACAGTCTAACACTGCGCTGCACCTTCACCGTCTTCAGCGCTCTCTATTGTTCTATTCTTGTCTGTGTCGTATTATTTGGTGCAACGACCCATTTTCCCCTCAAGTATCATTCAAATTTCATGTCATCTAATTTAATTTAAAACTTACAGTGAGTCTAACATTCTTTTACAAGATCTTTTCTTCTTTAATGACATTTTGGAGAATGTTCAGACAACCTTTCAGATAGATTATAAAATGGAAATAAATGAGATGAATTCTGAAATCATACAACAGGTTGTGCCATGGATGCTAATAGATGGAAATCGGGATGACAGGGGCAGTTAATGTGGAGTGTTTCTGAAGCCAAGCATGCCTTTGCTTCTCAAGATAACAATGCAGAAATATAGAGATAAAATAAAGTGACACCTGCCATTATAACATGGTTGATTGAAGAACAACAGTGTGTACAGTTGTACTTGTGTTAATATGGTTTAAGTCACAGTGCATGGAAGTTAGTGGTAGCTTCTGTACTGTGACGTATTTCCCAGTGAAAGGTAATATGTGGGTGGTGTACAATAACAAGAGGGATTTCAATCAAAGCCTTTAGACTTGATTGGACCACTTAAAAATGGGCGTGGTTTAGCAAATACATTCAGTAGGATACAGAGCTGCAGAGGACTGTTGGCCACCACATACACACCTCCCTCACCTGTGTGGTAGAGATGAATCAATTAGTTATGAAGCAGGAGCCAGGAGATGATAAGCTTGGAAGGGAGAAACAGTGCACAATAACACATTAAACAAACAATAATTGGTGTTAATTAATGAGCTTTAGTGGTGCCAGTAGGACAGAGCCAGGTTAGCTGTCTCCGATGTTTATGCTAAGCTAAGCTAACCATCTCCTGGCTCCAGCTTCATATTTAGCAGACAGATATAAGAATGCTCATCTAAATCTCATCAAGAAAAGCGTATTTCCCAAAATGTCAAACTATTCCTTTAAATTATATTTGGATATATATTAAATATTTGGTTGCTCTTGTGTGTGATACTATACTTACTTTACTATACTCTACTTTACTTTACTTTACTACATAATTTTACAGCTGTATCAGTTGATAATCATGTCTGATAATTTGCAGTATTTTGGCATAGAAATAGATTAAGATTGATTAGAGGAAGATTTTCAACATTAAGTCCTCCATTAAAAATATTAGTTGGTACAGTGTTGGGAGATGAATGGACAAAAGTAAGTGTTTGAAGTTAGTGTTCAGGTAAAATTAAAGATCTACCATCATAAAGACATTGGCATTTGCAGTAATGTGCTAGCAGAGGCAGCAATACTTGATGTCACATTTCTTACTGGTTCATTTCTGAACTTTTGGTATTTAACACCATTCCTGAACAGGAAGTGTTCTCAGAAATCAAGCTTTATTTGCTTTTCAGTTTTCAAAGACTGCTTTGTTAAGTATCTGGTTCTCTTCAACTGCCTTATCAGGAGCGTTAAAGAGGTTCAGTAATGGATTGCCTGCAGGAAAAATGTACGATGGTGAGACCACTGTTGTCGAAGTTACCAACTGATTCCGTGCTGAATAAAGTATTTTGACATTTCAGTGCTACAAAAGGTTCCATCCACAATGCATTAAGCTCTGCATTACGGCTCAATCCTGGTGGTTGCTGCTTTTAGAGAGTAAATCACTTTCTCAGATCCTGATCCCATTACTGAGCACTCCAGCCGAGCAGTGAAAAAAGTGAATTCCTGAAAGATGGCTGCTATTACCAAGATAATGAAGTGTGTGCTCCAACAGAATTTACCGCTTTTGCCTTTTTCCCCCACTGACTCTTACTGTGTGAGCATGTATGTGTGTGTGTTACCAGGACCTCCAGGCAGAGATTGACAACCACACAGAGCTGTATCACTCCCTGGATGAGAATGGGCAGAGGATTCTGACGTCGCTGGGGAACTCAGAGGACGCCACTCTGCTCCAGAGACGTCTGGACAACATGAGCCAGCGATGGAATGACCTGCGCAACAAGACCCTCAGCATGAGGTGAGGGGAGGCTTGGGTGACTGGAGGTCATAGAGCTCCGGGGATGTCATGGAAGTTAGGAAAACAACTCTACAAACCTACACTAGAACAGAACAAAAGAATAGAGATGTTAAGAAATGTGTAGGTGTACAAAAAGCAAAAGAAAAAGGTTAAAAGCCTGTGTGTGTGCGTGTGTGTGTGTTTCAAGGGCTCACCTGGACTCTGAGATGGCTCCATGGAAGAGGCTCCACATGTCTCTGCAGGAGCTGCTGAACTGGATCAGGCTTAAAAGTCAACAGCTGGAGCATGAGCCGCCTGTAGGGGGCGACGTCCCCGCCGTGCAGGCACAGCTGGACACACACCGGGTAGGTGGAAACACACACACATAAATGGGACACAAACAGACACACTGCTTGTCTCCACTGCATTTTTTTTAACATGCAGAGGTGTTTGTGAAGTTTGTGAAGGATTTTGTGAATTAATTTAGAAATAGAAGTCATGTATAATCCCTTGCTGTAAGGGGCTCTCTGAAAATTATTAGGGGAGGAGGTCAGTTTGGAAAAGAGGGAGGGTTATGTATTTTTTATTTTTTCTTCTTACTTAGAGGATGGTCTCTTATCTTTTTCTTATCCCAGTATGTGAAAGATACAGAACCCATGTATTTCTTTACAAAAGAAGCTAACAGTGGCTCCCTGTTATTGCTATTGTTCATTAATGCACCTGTTCTTCAGTCCAGAGGTGATCTCATACACACACTTGATCGTCTGTTCTTTAACATTTAACCAAACTATTACCAAGACATTTAGAGCTTCATTTATACATATCACCTTGTATATGAAAACAAGAAACAGTCTGCTTTTAGCCTCCAGCATGTGACTCAGACATCATGTAATTGTTTTTTTATGATAGACGGTCAGACAGCTGATCATATTAGGCTACAGCATCTTCATAACAGTTGCAGGGCATTTTGCTCATTTCATGACAGTGGTAATCACAGTTTATCAGGTAGTATTACGGAAAAAAGGTAGAAAAAGATTTTAAAACATAAGGTTCAGCCTGCCTCCTCATACCAATAATTTTCATATAGTCCCTAATAATAAACATACTGCTTATCACAATCCTTCCTCAAAGTGTAGATCAAAGTCATAATCAAGGAAAACACTCATAAACCTTCAGCTCAAGACCAGTGCAGTAAGCAATCAATAACATGAGTCTGTTTGATAACTTTCATAATCAAAAGCTTTGTGGTTTCATCGCAAAAGCAGCCATTTATGTTGGAGGTGGACTTCATGCCGCTCTGACTAACATTATGTAAATCAAAGGCTCAGAACAAATGGAAATTATAGTCGTACAGGTTCAATGAAAAACACATTTTATGCACCATTTTATGCAAAAAAGCGAGATGATTGTCTTTGCTGACTTGGTCATTTCATGGATAAAAATTACAATCATTCTGCAAAATGGTGAGCTCTTGCAGATATGCATTAGGAGAGGGCTTTTAGTCGAAGGGTTTCACAATGAATGTAGACATGTTTTAGTGTGAGGGACCGCTCAGATGCACAGACATTTGAAACTAACAGTGTTTGTGCGTTCTTCTGCTTGTAGACTACACACAATACAATACATGCAGACCTTCCACCAACAACAACTTGTCATTATAATCATCATAATAATTTGTTGATGTGGTTGCGGGGGATCTAAAACACTAATCCAAATATATAGAACAGTAAATTTCACGTCACAAATCTTGTCTTACACATTGGAACTAACTTGACTTGTTTGTGACTGAGTTCGCCTACTGACTAGCATCAAGAAAGGAAATACACACCAATCTGTGGGTATTCAAATACCTTTAGAGAAATGGGGAGAAATGGCTCTGCCTTGAACCTCAGAAGATGGACTGTGTGTGCACACATCCAGGCACATTATTCAGGTGCAAGACAAAAACATTTTCATCGCAGGGTACAAAGGATTGAGGTCTGCACACTGTTAAACTCCCAATAAATAATGTTATTCTCTTTTTGAGGCCTTGAACCTGGAAACAAAAAGTGTGACTGCACAGAAGGATGTAGCGAGCAGCTGCAGTACGAGCGGCACACGGTTAACTGATGGACTGCAGGGAGAATGGATGCATATCTTTGTCTTTGAATTCTCTATTCTCCTTTTCAACTTTACTGTTTTTTTTTACAAACTAAAAGTAACATTCACACGTCATCAATTGTGACCGCTGGTTGTCATGGTAACGACTTCTTATGATTGGACTGAAATGAATGCACACACAGAGACTGATGATAGGTGTGCAGACACATGCACATGCACACACACACAAGTGTATACTCTCACTGGCAGTCTGCAATGCAGGTCAAAAATTGTTATTGTGGTGTTATGTGTTTGTATAAATTCCAGTTGTTACTCTCACATAAATCATACATAATTACAGAAACGTGCAATGACTAATAAAAAAGCACTGCCTACAATCTTTGTATGTGTGCTGAAGGGCATACTCTTCTCAGCCTGACGGCAGTATGTTTGTAATGCCTTCAGTTTTTCCTGGTGGCCCCTGATTGGTTGACACTGCACGCAGAAAATAACTGGATCTGGAGCAGAAAATTTTATGCCCAAGAAATGTTGCCAGATTGGACGATTTTCCACCCAATTGCTGCTTCCTTATTAGATAACATTTACCTCATGAAGGCAGGCAAAACATACATGGATTGTTGTGGTACTGTGGTGATAATTGTAAAGTGAAAGCAGTTGCTAAGTGGCCACCAAAAGTTACTTTTTAAAACTTTTAGAAACTGCTAGCCTAGCCGCTAGCTACCAGCAGCTGGCTTTCTGCTGCGTTGTACGGCATATGCTCACATCCAAAATACACAGAGCTATCTAGGGCCCCACATAGAGGAAAAGTCACGCCATGCCACTGTAAATAAATGATATATATCCAGTACCGGTCAAAGATTTGGACACAACTTCCCATTCACTTGAATGAGACAGTGTATCCAAACAGGGTGACAATGTGACACCCACATGTTGAGAATAATGGTAAAGGATGACTCAACTGACCATGTCACTGTCCACATCTCTGTAGACCAGTGCCTATGGTTTTTGCGCCACTGAACTCTCAAATGTGCATTCATCTTGGTAATGAGGGGTTTATGCAATGCAACCCTACTATAATATCCCTCTCTATGTAATTGTCGACAGACTATTCTTGCTGAAACAGTCTGATCACATCCTGCATTGACATTCTCAGTCACCTGAGGAAGAGTTTTTCCTTACATATCGCACTGATGCACAGGCATCACAGTCATTAAATGTGCACTGTCGACCACAATTTCCGACCCTCTTTACTGATGTCTTTCCCATAGGTGTAACAGCAGATGTCACTTTACTCACTGCTCCTACTGAAACACTAGCAAGTTGAGCAGTCTCTCTGACTGACACTCCTGCCATCTGTGCCCCAACAATGAACCCTCTTTCAAAGTCACTTAGATCTTTTCCTTTTGCTATCTTGATACAAAATCAGAATCAACTGGGCCTGCTCAGCATTTGTATATATGTCACAGAGCATGACTGGATGTTAATTGCTTAATTGTACCATTCAGTGCACCTGTGCATCTGCATTCATTATGTTTCTCCACTAATTTATTCAGGTTTTTCCTATAATTCGTCACCTGTCTCAGACAGATGACAAATTAAAGGTATATTGTTCTAGTAAGAAACTTCCATATGTTGTATGAGGAAGAAAAAGTTTTGTCTTAAGAGACAGTATAGCCCAGAGAAATGATGACATGATTCAGATGTGTGGCAGCATGTTTTTGCATGCATTTTTACTTACTTTTTCACTTTACTTTTGTGTTTTTACAGCTTTCCTGTTGTTTTGTGCACTTTAGTGTAATTATGTGAATTGGTGCCAGTTTAGGTCAGTGATTTTCCATGACTACTCTTTGACTCTGTACTTCATTGTTGGCTACCAAATCACAGATGTTATCAGACAAGAGCAGACATCTCCCACCCTCCTGCTTCCATCTCCTGCCAGCATGAGCAAAAAGCACAAGGCCAGATGACATTAGGAAAGACTCAAATGTGCATTTTATTCAGCAGCTTTTCACAAGTTTATCAGACCGTGCAAATCTGTCGTCTGACGTAGACTATAATATCCTGTCTTTAGGCATTGATCCAGTTATAACAACATACCAACTTACCATGTCGTGATGTGAAAAGCTTTTTTGTTTTAATGAGATAAAATCAGTACGTCATTGTAACGAGAAACTTTAATTGTTTGAATGACATACGTTGATTTTGTATAATATTTCGGAAAGTTTTGTCGTATAACAAGTAGTAATAATGAGAAAAATATGTCACCACAACATGAAAAATATCTTAGTTTTATGAGAAAAGGATCTCTTTAACAAGAAAACATTCTTGTTTTAACAAGAAACAAATCTAAGGAAAAAGAGCACGGCAAATATTGTTTTCAAATATCTTTCACCAGAGATGATCAGGCATCAGAGTAAAAACCCTGAAAGAAATATCCCAGTAACACAAAATATAAGCCATTAAAACAGATACCATACCCAAACACTGCTTTACAAAGAAACATGCAATTAAACCAGATGTGTGTGCTCATGTGTGTCTTCACAGGGCTTCAGGAGAGACTTGAGAGCTAAAGAGCCTGTTGTGACCAAGGCACTAGACGATGTGGGAATCTTCCTGTCTGAACTGCCCCGAGACACACCATCACCTGAGCAGAGAGGTAACACACACACACACACACATTTACAAAACAACTCTTTTCAGTAACTGTAAAATTCTGCATATAGACGTGGCTCCATTTTTCTTACAAGTGTTAAGACCGTCCCCCTTCAGCGCTTCACACTCACTTTGATGTTTTTCATGCTGGCTGGATTAAGAATGTAAGCGATGTAAGCAGCATAAGCTGTTTTGTAGTGGGGTTTTTTTTTTAGTTTATCACAACAAAGATACATTTACATTTCCTGCTCACCTTGTACTTTCCATTTAAATGCACAAACTGCAATGTAAACACAGGAAATAGCTCTTTAATTAGTGACATTTTCTGCCAGAGCAGCGCTGGGATCAGCCTTAACACTTGATGTCTTACATAAAAGGAAAATATGTAGTGAATGTTACAGACTCATCTCCTGCCTGCTCTTTAAAGCTCCTTTTCCTCTCGTCACTGGGGTCCGTAGTGACAGCCTAGAAACAACCCCACGTGAAGGTTAACAAACATACGCAGACTTTCCCGCAGCACCTTGTGCACCATGGCAGCAGCCCAGTTACCAGGCCTGTAGAAAACAGCTGAACTATAATTGTGGCCCATTAAACTTCCAACTCAAACACACTTGGAGAGCACAGAAAGAGAGAGAGAAAGGTTGAACTCCAGCTGCTAATCACTGCCGCACCGAGGGAAACAAGCACTTACTTTCTCTTCGAAAGTCAGTCTGTCTTTGTGATTTTTAATTGGCAGCGGTTGGGGATGTTGAAATAGCAATTGCCACTGTGGTTTTTTACTGTATGACATTTTGTTTAAATTCAGCCAGCTTTCCTAAAAGAGAATCTATGTCTCCACAAACACTCAGAGTGGTTTGACATATAAGTGAGACAGTCTCTCAGGAGCCGGTCTTCATTGTCACAGCGACTGCGTGTGGCTTTTTAAACTCTAGTGGACACGTTTTAAATGGAAGCTAAGGAAGGTTAGTGCGGCGCACAGGTCCCCCTTCACTCAAAAATATGTTTTTCTTCTTGCTCCTACAGTTGGATATTTGAGCTTCTCTGTGCAGAATGATGTATGTTCAGAGTTTTTCACATTCATCTGCTGAAAGTGGGAAGTTTCTCTGTGCTCATTGAAAATCAGATTTTAAGGGGCGAGCCAACAAGCATGATTTGTAACATTACAACTGGTTTGGAAGCTAATAGTGGTCCAGTATGCACCTTACACAAGTGTGATGTGGAAATTTGAAGCCCCCTCTTCACAAACACTGAGAATGGACTTTACAGTGAAGTAGGAGACATCTTGTGTCCAGCAGTTAAACTTTTAAAATGAAAAAATATTTGCATATTTATAGAATCTGTATTTTTAATGAAGGAGAAGGAGGGGATGTTATGTGTAACATGGTAGTTACTTTGTGGAAAAACCATATTAGACACACATTATCGTTCCAAGCAGTCTTTTTATATGTCTGAATACATGTCTGGAGGGGATCTTTAAGTTTTATTAGAGCTGAGGGAGGATTATGTGTGAAAATGTATTTATTTACATACAAAATACATTTTCAAACAGCTTTTTACCGTGAATGATGTCTCCTATGTCTGTTCTCCTTGCTTTTCTCGCTGCTTTGAGTGGGCGGGGCTAAGTTGGGAAACGGGTGATGTTGAGTACTGCCTCGCACAAATCGGACTTTAGTAACATTTGAATGAAAATGTGATAACAGCTGTAGGGTTCACAGCTTTTTAGCTGAAAACAGCAGCCTTCTGCAGCCTGAAATGGTGAGAGCCGTAAGACTGAACCAAAACAGTGAGTTTAAAGACACTAAAACTCTGCAGAACTGATGGCAACTGCAGAGTCAGGTGATAATCCTTTGTTGGTTTGTCACTATAGGGCCATCTTTCACATACAAGTAGTATTACTTGTAGTAGCATTTTTAGATTTTTTTTTTCTATGTTAAGAAAATAATTCTCACATACTTCTTCTTCTAACCTTTAGATATCAGTCCAGAGGAGCGAGCCCAGAACGTGGGGCGAGTCCTGCGCAAGGAAGCAGACGACGTGATAACCAAGTGGGACCGGCTCAACGCTGACTCGGCCGAATGGCAGAGGAGGCTGGAGCTGGCTCTGCGTCGCCTGATGGAGCTCCAGGAGGCGGAGGACTTGCTGGACGGACAGCTGAGGCAGGCGGAGATGGTGAAGGAGGCGTGGGAACCTGTGGGAGACCTGCTGATCGACTCACTGCCAGAGCACATCGACAGAGTCAAGGTCAGATTGAGTGACGCTCATTATCAGGTGTCGGTATAATGACTTTGAACATATGAGACCATGGTTGAGATGATTGATGGCATTATGTTTTTCATAATTAATTAAGCTTCGCCCCTAGACCAAGTTGGTTTAGGGGGAGTTTAGTTCTGCTAGAATAGCTCACAATACACAAATACTCAGCGTTTCAGCAGGCAGCAGACAGTGGCAAGAGGATTAGAAGTGCAACTCCTCATCCTTTATATACTCCCAGATGGACTGATTGGCTGCAGGAGGAGGAGGACCTAGAGCTGAGGCCCCAGAGCAACACAACACATTATTAACACATTTTACACAACAGTTACACCTTCTCCAATGGGGGGGATGTTACTAAAACCATATATTTCCTCCAAACCGCCTCACTTCTTCTCACAGAGAGCATGTAACTACACATTCCTCTCTTTTTCTGCTGTCATTTCTCTTTCATGTTTCTGAAGAGGCACATAAAACATGAAAGAAGTATGTTGGATTTTTTTTTTTTTTTATTCCCATCGGCATTTCTCTGCCTCCACCACATCAGAGCTTTAGTTTGCATGAAAGAACAGCACACTTTTCGTCTTTGTTGCCATAAAGCAAACCTTTTTTTTTGTGCTGTCAAGCAATCCAGCAGATGTCTTGCACAATCAAACTCAGTAAAAAAGGAAATTGGCAATCATTAATTTGGTTTAAATACAGCACCCTAGTGCTCATGTAAAAAGTATAGAAGTGTTCGCCCACTTTGCATCCATCAACCATCAATGTTAAGCAGATAGCCACATTGGAGGCACCTCATGTAGCATTTATCCTACTTAAGCCTGTCAGCATTTTCTATACATCAGCAAGCATTAACCAAGCAAGAAAAGTGGGGTTTACATGATGGATGTATCTGTTTCTTTTTGTTAGAACAGATGAGGTGAGAAACAAGATGGAACTGAGGGCTACTAACAACCTGTCTGTGTTTCCCATCTGTGTGTGTGTGTGTGTGTGTGTGTGTGTGTGTGTGTGTGTGTTGCAGGAGTTCCAGGATGAAATTGCTCCTATTCAGGATGACGTAACACACATGAACCAGCTGGTGTCCACTTTTGGTCCACCTGACATCCACCTGTCGCCTAGCAACCTGGAACGCATCGAAGATCTCAACACACGCTGGAGACTGCTGCAGGTACACTGTCATGCACCCAAACACACACGTGCTCATTCAGGAAAATCAGAAACACTGATAATCCTCTGCAGATATATACAATGTACTGTACATATCTGCATTTACACACACATTTATGTCCACAAAGATGCACATAACCTTTTGCCAGGGTGGATGGCTGCGGATGGCTGCACACACCTCAAAGTCATATTCAAGTATCTCAATGTAGCATCTTGTTTCAAGTCCTAAGAACATGTGCAACTTTCTGACACTGTCAAGACTTTTTGGCCAGGTCACCAATTACAGATAGCAACTGTAAGCCAAAATATTCTGTAGTTATATTATAATTTTCTTATTTTTTCAGTAATGTTCAAGGATTACAACTTCATGAGTCTGCAGGCTCTCAGATGCTAAAATGACAAATGTAGATTCTCATGTTACAATTGTGCCAAATACTTGAGTGTAAAATGATTTCTAGATCTGCAACTTTTTGTATTTTAATTGTTAAACTAATGTAAACATACCGTACATATGGACATTTCACACTCCAAGATGGTATATTCAGTATTTAAGTATCAAAATAATAAATGATTGTATTTGGTTTATGTGATTATAGTGATTATACAGCTTTTATCATGTGTTTATAATGGGCTAAGCAACATGTCAAACATAATGTCAACATGAGTGTATGTCTGTCTGTGTGCACCTGTGAGCATGTGTAACTTTATGGAAAAGCTGTAATAAGGACAACAAGTGCACAGACACACACACACAAATGGTGTATGTGTGTTCACACCATGTGTTGGTGATCAGAGGCAGCACAGGATGTGCCTCTATCAGTCTCAATAAACACAGTGGCAGCCATGCTGGAAGTCAGACAGTGATTGTTACTGGGGGTGACAGATAGAGCCAATCAGCTGCCAGAGAGACCAACTAATGCCAAGACGTCCTGGGCAGAGATGGGCGCCACGGTGATACCACAGTGACGGGACCAGACGGACGGTCTCTCTGAAGTTAGCACCTGACCAGATGCTTACACACACACACACACACACACTGACACACTTTGTTTTGTAGTGAAGGTGAGAACATCAGTGTAGTTGATGTAGATAGACAGCGGGTGATTCATGGTTATATAAGAAACAAAAACTTACATTTCCAAAAGAGACCTGGGCCTGTATTAATCAAACTTCTATTACACTTAATAATGCTCTAAAGAGCCAGCTGAGGAGTAGAAAACGTATTTGTTCTTCGAGTGTGATGAATAAGAGACATTTATCAAGTAACTCACTTCTACTTACAGTGAAGTGATCAACTCTTAAGTGATCTGATGATTAATCCCAGTTGGAATAGCTAATTAGACACAATGATTTATCCTACGTCTGCTATATTATTCATCCTTATTAAAAAAAAAAAAAAAAAAAAGCATTTCACTCAGTGATGTGTTATTCAGCAAAACTACATGGATTTTTTCATTTTAAAAGTTCATTTTATTTATGTGAAATCCTTAATATCTCCAGTAGCAATTAACAACAGTGCAAGACATGTATAATAAATGGGGTTGAAATATTGGCATGGAAACAAAAAGAAAACCCTACTAGAGGTGGAGGAAATTCTACTGGACAAAGTACATCAGAAAAATCATGAGGAGAATTTAGTACCACAGTGATGAGTGCAGACAATGAAGATGTGTGGAAAGTGATTATAAAGAAATATACCTCAGCTAAAGTAGCATGCAGCATCACCGTGAAGCATTTTCATTTTGAGTTCAACTTCGGTGAACTTGACCTGTGACCGAGGAAGCTATCGTAGCTTATTTTCTGTAATGCTCTGTCAACTTTTCTCTGTCAGTGTATAAACTGCTCCACAACAGAGCAGTGGTTTACAGACAGGAGTTAATGGTACAAATACCTCTTTTAAATAATGATAAATAAATATTGTATGACCTTAATGTCCTGTCAGAGTCAGAGCTGACTGACAGTTAGCAAGCATTTAGAAAGCTTATTTGCTTGGAGAGTGTTTTTGTCCTATACAACTATATATTGAATGAAACAGTGTACAAGCCTTCGAACAAAACGCCTCCTGCTATAGATAAAATAAGAAATCATTTTTGGCAGCTATTGTGACAGACTAGTGTAGTATTGTTCTGGCTGGCTAGCGTGTTAGCGGTTAGCTCACCAGCTAAAGCACTTCACCAACTAACCCTGTGAGTAATCACTACTTCAGCTACTCCTTCTTCTAGAGCCAGACATTTCATAAAGGAATTTCACTGCCATTTTTTGTTGTGACCAGACCTTAAGAGACCTCTGGAGCTTTCTTAAATTTCAGAGCATTTTAAAGTCAAAAGTAATGATGAAAAAGTTTCATTCTTAAGTTTGCAAGTAGGAGAAACAGTGAAGGACTACTTTTAGCAGCTTGATGAATATGGGCCTTGTTCAGAGCCTGCTTGATACTGGTCTCGTTTTCAGTCAGGATAGGATTATTCTTTCTGTTTACACTTTTAAACATGAGCTGATATGAAAAGGTCCTTTTTAAGGAGAGAATTAAGTGTTTCATTTGGACAGAAAAGAGGCTTTAACTGCCAGTTTTTGAAAAGTCACTTTCCATTGTAGGTGGTTTAATGGGAGCGGCATGTTTGCCCAGGAATTTTGGCATCGTTTTTAATGGCAGGGTGGTGGATAGAAGTCTGTGTGTGTGTGTGTATGTGTGTGTGTGTGTGTGTGTGTGTGTTGGAGAGAGTGGTACCTGCACATTCAGGTCACTTTAGTCAGTTCACAGTGTTCTTTCGTGCCTAAAAGGTTGAAGCTGATTGGTCGGCATGGGGACACAGTGCACTCTGAGTAATTGCGACAAATTCCTCCTCAACAATCCCACTCCTCTTGTTTGTACAATTCTAATTAGGTTACCGTGGATACGGGGAAAAACAACTCAGGCAGAAATGGATTGGGTGAGGTGGACTCGAAGGTAATTTCATCGTTTGGTTTCATGTCACATCGAAGCAAAAAACCAAAAATGGACCAGTCATCGCTGTCATATCTTCATCTTCATGTGTTCTTCATCACACACACACACACACACACACATACATACACACACTCCCCTGACAATGTGTCATCAGTGGGCTTCTCATTGGGGTTGCGGATGAAAGGCTGGATGGTTAATCAACCAATCTGTCCACTCAGACTGGATAATAACCAATCTCAGTCACTCAGCTCCAAGACTTCTATCAAAGAAAGTTGAGACGCCTTTAAGCTTCCAATGATTCACTTTTTTATTTCCCGGAACAAAAATCTGTCGCTAATCATCGTCTGCCAAAGCTCCGCATGCCGGCCAGAGCTGCATGTGTTGCCTGGGAACATTAGATCATTGAACATTGTGTCAGGAAGCATCAGTGATTATAGACACACAGCGGCTCCTCCGGGGACGTTCAGGGTGCAGCTAACTGGCAAGTGTGGGTACCGGACTGAATTCATGCCTGCAAGCATCAGCTGGCTTTTATGTGAGTTATACATCAGATTGGAAAGGTTCAATGGAAGTAGAAGAATCTGAGAATATGTCAGTGAAGTATCCTTGCTTGAACGTAGGCTCAGTTCGCTAAGCACAAGTTCACCAATTTTAGAAAATGCAACTGTCAGATTCTTCAGGGTGTTGACAGCACAATCTTACTATTAAGGTCTAAATGTTCTGGAGCTTTCAATCAGGTATTCATCAGCAGATTGAGTTTGCCCAGTTTTTGGAATCGTAAATGTTCAAATCTCCACTTCTTTTTTGATTGATGATGCTTGAAAGCTCCATCTTGTCTGATCCATACACAAACCAAAATGTATAAATGACAAGTTGTGTTTTAACATGAAGTTACGTTCTGTAACTATTTCATGGTGACTAGAAAGAGAAATTGTTACAAGAAGTAATGCCCTATAAACTTAGTTTGTTCTGTATATGTATGGATTGAACAAAAACAAGATACACCATGTTAATCGTGAGTTTTAGACATGTTGGTAGCTGTATTTTTGAACTTTGGAGTGCTTCCAGTCTTTATGCTAAGCTAAGCTAATCGACTCCTGGCTATTCCTCCATAGATAATGCACAGAGATGAGAGTGGTATCAATCTTTTTGTCTAACCCTCAGGAAGCAAGTGAATAAGCATATTCCCAAAATGATGAACTATTGTTTAAAACTCAAAGGAAAGTGGACAATAGATTCAGAATCGTCATATCCTAATTTTACTCCTAAGGGAGCTAAATATTGCATTTTCCATTAAAAATGTATTTTCTGAAATTAGTTTTCTGCTTGACCACCATGCATTTCTGAGTCTCAGAATCATAGCTATTCATTAAATTTACCATAAATGGTAACAGTGTGTGGGAGTTTATTTTTGTTACTTGAACTCATCACTTCTCAGCAGCAGTCTTGTCCTCTACTTGACCTCCATATGTTTTTGTGTTTTTATTTGTATTTTGAACTGGTGAACCCTCCGTACTCACAGATGAGCATTCAGTACTCCAAATTAAGTTAAAACATAAAAATGATGGAAGTTGAAGTTGGAATTGTAAAGTCAGTGATACTTGAGTTAACATATAGAACCTCATATTGTAACAGTTGTTGCAACAAAGATACTCTGTAGAATGGGTTATTTAGATTTGGATCAATGACAAGAGTTAGCCAGGAGACAAGTGTGTATCCTGCTGGGCCTAGCCCCGCCTCTCTGTGTGTACCTACAGAGTTGTGCTGATTTGGCACAATTATCTTAACTCCATCTAGATAGACAGCTCATTCAGAGCTGAAGGAGACTCACAGGAGACCACATCCTCCCTAATTCCTCCACTACAAATTCAATTATCTCTTCCAAGCCAGCCGACCTACTATAAATCCTCCATTCAATGGAAAGAAATCATAAGCTATAAAAAGCCTTTTCTTGACAGAGATGGTGGCCTTTGGATTCAGGTTGCAGCCAACTGGCGGTAATTTGAAATCAAAAACTGACAAAAAAAACTTTATTTCTCAGAATTGAAGGAGCAAAGACAATGATTCAAACATGTAAGCCATGTGGTTTCAGTGATAGCAGTGTCCATAGCAATCACCATAGTAACGATAGAAAGCCTGAAAATATCTTCATAATAACTGACAAACTAAACATCATATACATTCACTGAACGAAAATAAAATGCACATTTCACGCTAGAAATTTTATCAAACTGCATTTTAATGGCCAAACTATCTTGAGATTTAGCATTTTCCACTGAGAATAAAAGGAATGTCAGCCTTTTTTTTTCTTTTTGGCTGATTTCCCTTTGTGTAAGTGTCATAGTGTATTGAGAGTATAGTGCCTGTGGATGTGCGCCATTGAATGGGACTGTTTTGCAACCTCTACAACCCGCGTTAGGGGATTGTACAGTTCAATCCATAAGAATGAACAATTTTGATGCTATTTCCTTCCATTGAATGGAGGATTCATAGAAGGTCTGGTGTCCATGCTTGTCTTTGTGTCTCCTCCCCTCCCTTCCTCTCCCTCTGTCTGCCCATCCTTGTATCTTTTTACTGTTCATTCTTTGCAACAGTCCATCATGTGCCACAGTTCACAGTGACGCACACACAAAAATCACCCACCAGTGTATTCCCCTCATCACATTATAAAGCCATTTATTACTTTAAGGAAGCATTGTGGTTGGAAGTTTTCTTCCCAGGAATATGTTTCCTCTTTCCTTGGATAACAGGGATTTCCTGCCATAATTAAAAAACTGCAGATAACATTTTTAATTAATGTTTTAAATATTTGAATATTCATTAGAATATATGGTAGTATTTTTCATGAAATGATAAAAATAATAGAAGAATTCAGGTACAGTTTTCAGTTTTTTGGTATCTGTTTTACCATTTAAAACTTAGTTATTCCTTTGGAATGTATAATTTACATGAAAACAGCATGCAAAATCTGCTGTGCTACAAAACAGAGCTAAGAACCAGACAATAGCCTACAACTGTAACTAACTGCACACTGGCTGTGTTGTGCATTCTGGTTTTGTAAATGTTACTACACTCTAGTTTAATCTGTGAGCTGTTGAACCTACCATCACGCTTAAAAAAATCCCAATGAGGACAATAAATATATCTATTTGTCAAACTGTGCTCTCCACCGCAGAGAAAAAGACAACTACACAGATAAAGCAAGACAGTTATATGAAGAGAAATCTAGCAGCTAGCTGG
The DNA here is from genome assembly GCF_910596095.1 of Thunnus maccoyii. Classification (NCBI taxonomy): domain Eukaryota; kingdom Metazoa; phylum Chordata; class Actinopteri; order Scombriformes; family Scombridae; genus Thunnus; species Thunnus maccoyii. The sequence continues at coordinate 17,547,992 of NC_056556.1, forward strand.
CCAGATAGCCAAAGTTTCAAGTTAAAATTAAATGTACAGTCTCTCTCTCTTATCTGTGATTGAAAAATATCCATTTTGATGAACCAACATCTCAGGAGTTAATTTTGTTAATCCATGCTTAGCTAAACACTATTTTTTTTAAACTAGTTATAGTGGACAAGACAGGTGATTTTTTTTTTGTAGGTACTGTATTTTCTCCTTGATTTACTTGAAAATGATCTAAACACAGAGTGTGTTTTTTAGGTATTTTGTAGGTTCTTTAGATATTATTTCTTTGAGTAAAGTAATCAGCCTAAAAACAGAAAATGAAGGCATTACAACATTTCTATCTGTTAAGCAGTTGGCCTGCTTGAAAACCCTTTTTTGTCAACTTAAGTGCTTGTTGCTGCTACAGTTGTCTTCAGCACATGACTGCAGTGAATTTGGCTAGAAATCCTGGTTTCCCTCTCTCTCTCTCTCTCTCTCTCTCTCTCTCTCTATCGATCTGTTTATTTAAAATGCGTTTCTTTCCATCTTTCTCTGTCAGATCTCCATCACAGAACATCTGAAGCAGCTGACGGACGCTCACAGGGACTTTGGCCTCCTTCACAGTGAGTAAAACACACACTAATGTGCACCCACATCTACCTGCATACATCAGACTATTGACAGTTGACATGATTCTCAAGAGGTGAGCAGTGTGTATCTGTGTGTGTGTGTGTGTGGGGGGGGGGGGGGGGGGAGATAAAACAAAATGTTTAAGACGAAATGAAGCACCCACCTCATGACAGCATCTCACTCAGTGGCACTCAGTAAGTGATGTGTCAGCGTTGAGAGAAAGAGCGACACGGCGTTCGACTGTCAACAGGTCACTGAATGACTAAGTGATGAGAAGGGGAGAGTATATAAAGACTGTGACTCATTTGGCTCGTCACTGAGCCTATGATGGTGTATTGATCTGCTGAACTTGTTTGTTTTTTTTTAGTTCTATCACTGATTTCCTAAACGACCCCAACACTTAATCCTATATGATTCAGTCAGGTATGGATGAGAGCATATGGATTAAAGTCCCTCATTGATTGTTGTATTGATTGTGTCAGATGTAAACATGGTCCGGGTGGTTTATCTCCAGCCTCCACAATGTAAAAGTCTAGCAACCAAGCATTACTACTATTAGTTAATAACATTGGGATTATGGTGTAGTAGTCTCTGTGCAGCAGCCAACTGAAGCTCAACAGACAGGACAACTGATGCAGGATTTTGAAAGATGAGACCTGGAGGTCTTTGGAGATCTTATTAGGAAACATCATATGATCATAAAACACACAATGGATTTATTTCTCAGAACATTCATAGAAAACAAGATAAATTCATTTCCTCATTTAATCCATATGGGTTCAGTTGTGCTCAGTGTATAAATCCAGTAGCTTTCTCTGCAGTTTGTTTACAATGTCCCCTCCCCTAGGTGATACAAAAATCATTGCCATTGCACCAGGGTGCATGGACATTTCTGTGAATGATCTGTAAATGACATGTGCTACTGCAGTAGTGCATGGATGGACAACTCTTCCTAAAGAGTGGAGTTAGTGTATAAACTACACAGCAGACCGGAGTGTGACAGTGAGAGGCAAGGTGACAGCTGACTCATGAATGGGTCCCGTGTTGGACCCACGCACCTCTGCTGTCTGAGAGTGGTATAACAGAGTTCAGAGTAACGTCATCAGCTCTGTTCTGCTCCTCATTAGATTTGGGGGGTGTTTATACTACAGCAACAGCAGACAAAAACATGTGATGTAGAGTTAATTACATTACATTATTACATTACATTAACACTAACTTAGCTAGCTAGATAAAACTGATCTAATCTGCTAGCCACAGTCATTTCAGCCAGCAAAAGTAACAGTCTTCAGCTAAAAATGAGATGCCTGCATTTGTCTACTTATGTCTGAAATCAAGGACCCATTGTTTAAAAAAATACTGAGAATTTTGATACATATACCACTGTTATCATTATGAACTGCAAATGTGCTGTGAATGAAAGCTTGACCGGCATAGCAACAACTCATTTTGACCAATCGCTAATCAGGGCTTGGTGAGAGGTCAATTGGTGGTCACAGTTAGACGATAATGTAACTGATAATTATAATATCATCTAACTGTGATGAACAGTCATTATACTTTTTTTCCAGTGCAGTCATCTTTCTGGACCTAACCATTTTCACTAATAACCACTAAAAATCATACAGCAGAAACCCATCTTCACAGCAGCTCCACCAACAGCAGCACAACTGTTTCTCTTGCACTTACCTGCATATATATATATATATATATATATATATATATATAAAACTCAGCACAGCATGTAAAAATGTGAGACAGAGGTAAAAAAGAAATCACAGGTAGACTTTGGCATTTAAAAGGAGAGTGAAAAAGGACACAAAGTGACTCTCAGTAACTCTCTACATTTAACATTTAATACCAAGGGATGATTTTTTTTTAATCTAAGGACTTTTACCTGGAGTTACTTCTCACACTGTGAGCTGCTTTTTCTCATCAATTCTCTTTTTTTTAGTTTAATTACAGCTCATCTACAGAATAATTAAAAGACTAGACAACATAAGATCACAACATCACAATTATGCTCATGTCAGTGATTAAAACTGAAGAACCACAGGGGCGCTTGTAAGAAAAAACTAAGAAAATAAAGAAACAAAAAATGAAATTGACACTTCAAACACTAATAAAGTGGTTAGATAGCAATAATGTATGCTGTAAAATGATGGAAAAGATGGTAAAACAGCCTGACTACATACATAAAATATCATGTCATCAAAGGAAAAAACAGATTGAAATATCCCTTGTGGGTTTGGGGATGAGATACTGTTTACAGTGTCACATTTGTTCGGAAATGTTCCATCCATCTAGGACAGATAGAGTGGTGATTTGGTTGTAATAAAAATGACAGTGATGATGATGATGATGGTGTGAGAGCAGTGAGAGGGTACATGTTTTTCATATCTTACTGCTATGGTAATATACACCGCATGTGTTCTGGCAGTTGTCCCTCGATTCATTGTTCTGTTTTTAACTGCTGCAAATATTACCCACGGGGCACAATAACGCTTATACAGCGAGTAGTTTCAACCAAGCAATCTGATTGGTCAGAGATGCATTCCAGCTGTGCTGACAATTCCCAGAAAGCACAGACTGCTTTAATGGTTGGTGTGCCAACTCTCATGGGCATAATAGGTAAGATAATTAGAAGTATTTCTTGTTTTTCTGTTGTTGTTCATTATTACATATATTACTTTGAAGGAAGTGGTAAATGAATTGCATTTATATAGCACTTTTCTAGTCTACCTACCACTCAAAGCGCTTTATAACACATGCCAACATTCACCCATTCACACACACATTAACACACTGATGGGGTTCAGTGTCTGGACACTTTGACATGCGGCCAAGAGGAGCCGGGGATCGAACCAACTTTCTGATTAGTGGATGATCCGTTCTATCTCCTGAGCCACAGCCACCCCGAAAAGAAAAACTTTTCACTACATATGATGTTTTGGTAACTGCTGCATAGACATTCCCTGGATGGGCATGCTTTTGTTAGACCTACAGGATGTTGATCCTGCAGTAAAGCATGTGTTAAAAGTTTAATAGCCTGCAGACAGTTTGAGTAGTCGTTGACCCTTGTTTCTTTGTCTCAACAGGATCTGTAGAGAGCCCCTTCGAGAAGGGCATCTCCCCAAACAACGTGCCCTACTACATAAAGTAAGTACTGAAAAAACACAACAAATCTGACTAGACATGTGATGGAAATTTCATGGAAGGGACACAAATTTGTAATGTGAGTGCACTAACATTTTAACGAGGTGGAGTGTGCTTTGCATTGCCAGAAAATGAGACATGCAACCTCAGTCAGTCATCTTTGAAATGGTTTAAAATGTTGTACTTCAAAGGCCTGAAAAGTGCAGAAATGCGTTGTTCACATTCATAGCTCACAAGTCCACTTTTAGAATCGAGACCTAATAACCACTAGTAGCCAGATGTTCTCCACCACCAGTCAGTGCAAATAGATAAATTAAAAGTAGTGATCCTGGACTGAAGGTGCAGTCACACCAGATTTCATTCCCCGAACATCTCAGTGAGAAACAGGGTGAGTCACATTCACTTGTTTGAGAGTTTAATCTGATTAAACTCATAAACATGAAATTGCCAATGACTGGCCAGTTTAAGAGAGCCAGAGTGCAGGATTGACCTGTCATTTAGGAAATATGATTATTTATATTCTGAATGCTATTTTGCTGTAGTGACTCTTAAGAACACTAATCATGATTGACAGTAAAGTCTTTGAAGAGAAGCTATATAATTTACAACTTTGCTGACTACTCCTGTTAGCCCACTAGCCATACCAGCTCCTGCAGTTTATGTGTACAAAACTACGCGCATCATTTCCTGTCCTGCCTGCTTTTCACCACACCACTCAAGTAAATTTCACCAGGCAAAATCTGGTCTGAATGCACCTTCAGAAATACATCTGTTGGGAGTCCATGATGCTGTGTTTATAGCTTTGATTCAGTTGCATTTTCAGACAAGGCTTCCTAAAACTACAAGGTAGTGGTGGTGATGACAAAAGCAAGTTGTTAATAAAGTAATTCATTGTCAATAAATTCCATGAAAAGACCAGAACCAACAATGCGTTAGTCCATCCCTCTCCTGTCTGTGGCTGTCAGCTCCAAGCCCATTGGTTCCTACTGAACATTTCATCTAAACAAGACTGAGTAATGACCTAAAACAGCTGGTCACTGTATTTTTTAGCAAATGTTACTCAAACAGGAGGAAATAGTGCATTTGTTGAGGACTAGTTTCAGCTTTTGCTGCTCTAGTGAGTGCTTCTGGCAGCAGGACGGTGTGTGTGGGATTGATTCAAGATAAACAACAGTGTGTGTGTTCATGATAATGAAGGAACTTGTCACCCTGTGCGACAGTGTGTCTCACTGATGTGTTTTTAATAGTTTTTGGACAACAATGGAGCTGTATGACACAGAGAAATAAGATATCAGGCTTTGATACACACACAATACTTGTTAGTAGATCAACTCATTGTTGGTTTAGGTCTGCACATAAGATTTGTTGACAATAAGAAATAAATACAGAATATCACCAGACTTATCCTTTTAAGTTTGAGTTGGATCTGACTTCCCTCAATTATATAATAATGTCCTCTACCAGAAGGCATAAATAGCCATTCAAACCACTAAAAGCATCTTAAATCTGACAGTAAATGTTCCTGCTCTTCCCATCAGTTCAAAGATAAAACTTTTCTTCCTGAAGTGATGTCCCATTGGCTTTTGAATGATGTAATGTCCCCAGCATCCTGTTTTAGTAGGGTCACATGAAGGAAATGAAATGCACTTTAAGCTTGACTGATAGAACGTGGCACATGTCTGCTGTGTAGTTTTGCCCTAAACTGTTAGTTTGCCTGGCTCTGCTTATCTAATGGTTTTAAATATTCATCCATTCTGTCTGTCTGTCTGTCTGTCTTTACTTGAAGCATTCATCCAACTGTAGTACATTTAATTCTGCATTCGTTGACATTTTACCCATCTGCCCATCTATCCATCCATGTAGTCATCCATATATCCATCCATACATTGAGCCCTAGAAAAGCTGATCCAAACAGATTTATGAACAGAGAACAGATAGTGAATGGTTATACAGTAGTTGCCTCCTGATGGATTATATGTGTTTTCCTCTTGTTGGTAGCTGGGTCACATTGGTGGTGACACTTCAGAGTGGCTTTGACAGCTTGAATGTTTGTCCTCCTGGTCTCCTAGTTTTTGAGAGTGATAGGTGTCCAGCTGAAATTAAAAATATCAGTCCAATCTTAACTGAAGTTTGTAAGAAAGCGCAACTAAAGGCACAGAAAGTCAGTCCCCATAGCTTTTTCCCTACTGCTGAGGATAACGTGATCATCTAAGCTCCAAACATGTGTTAAATCTTAATATTTCAGTCGCCTAACCCAGAAGTTTGGTTCCCATTCATTATGTCTATTTCCTCCATCAGCATTGCTTTGTTTTGAAACATGCTGAGCTGAGTTCTTATTCGTGCTGCAGTAATCTGGTGAATGCTGAGAGATTTGTTTACTACTCATCAGCAGATAGCAGAAGTTTTGGAGGTGGGGTGCATTAGCACAATAGTAAGCACAGACTTACAACTCCTGTCTCAACGCTGTAGGGTGCGCAGACAGGCGTCTGACTCTCGGTGAGTTGGTACATCAAAGGAATTTCACTGAAATAAACATGAGTGATAATGTCAGTACAGCAAAGGAATCTTGTGGTAAATGTGGAAGATAATTAGGTAAATGTTGGATTTTTTGGACCTACATGCCTGTTTTGGATATAAACAAGTCATAATTAATGTCATTTTTTTAGAGGAGGGCTAAGAAAGATCTAGATGGGCCTTTACCTCCTCAACCACCCTGGACCCAGCGGTGCCTTTTCAGAGTCATGCTGCTTAGCCAAGCATGGTTCAAACCCAGATATGTGTATCAAATGATGCATATGGCATCTACTGTGAATATTTCCATTTGATGGAATAGTGCAGCCGTTTAAATACAAAAACCACAGCGTCTAGGGTTTGGATGTTTAACTCAGTCTCAGTGTAAGTATCATCTATCATATCAGTGTTGGAGCAAACACATACACAATGTCATACTGAGAAAATGATCGTTTTCTCTAAATTTAAAGCTAGACCACATACATTTTGAAATAAGAAGTAATACTTTCTTTCTATTACAAATAGAAAGTTAAATTCATTAGCAATTAAACACATCCTCGCTTAATTTAATACAAACAGCAGTTTTGTTCCTACAGCCTTACTTGGTTATGGTGGCTAATGTTAACAAACATAAGACAGCTATTACAATGTAATTGCTCACTAACTCAATGATTCTTCTGCTTTTTTTTTATGGTGAACTGTTTGTTAAATGTGAGTGTATAGGGATGTTTGCTGTTATGGCTAAGAGTGTTAGCGGCTAATGATTTAGCTCTCCACTTCCTGTTCCTAACTCACTGGCCAGAATAACCCCACGCTGTGATTGGTTGCGGCTTCTTCCACAAAGTAGATTGCACCAGTTTGGTAATCATTCACTAGCAGCTTTGTATGTTTGACTTAACTCTGAATGACTAAGTGAGATTTTCCATGTAACTGGCACCACATGCTTGGTTGATCTTGGTTTTAAAAACATGTGTTGTTTGACGTGGAATGAACTGAAAACATACCTTGAGTGAGAGAAACACAGTCGTGAGAGAGAGAGAGAGAGAGAGGTGAAAGTGAGGAAGGTGGGAGGAGAGAGGGAAAGAGAAGTGACAGATTCTCCTCTCCACATGCAGTGAGAAAGCTGGACCTGCCCAGATGACCGAGACGCTGTGAGTGCCAGCAGACCACACACACACACACACACACACACACATTACATACATGCATTACATGTATGCATTATGAGGCCAAAAGTATATGGACATTGCAAACATTGAACTTAGCACAATGACTGTGTTTAAGTACAATTTTGAGGTACTTATACTTTTTTTGAGTAATTTAACTTTATGTTATTTTATACTTTTATATACTAAACATTTATCTGATAGCTATGGTTGCTAGTTATTTTACAGATTTTAGTAACAAACTAAGATTATCATATAAATTAAGGCTGCAGCTAATGATTGTTTTCATCGTTGATCAATCTGATGGTCATCTTCTTACTGAACTGATTAGTGATTTTCACATCCAGGGTGACATCTTCAAACGTCTACTACTGTCTAATACTCTTACTTTTTATACTTTTAAGTGCATCACCTGATAATACTTTGGTACTTTTACTTACTTAGTTTGTAGTTTTTACGAGTAACAACAAAGGCAGAGAAGAAGAAGACTGCAAGATACTGAACATGGATGTAAATCATGCAAGATTTTAAATACTCAAAAAATCAGCTTTGGAAATGTTTTATGAGAAAGGAGATTCATTTAACATGTTTGTTAGACTTATAAATACAGTGTGTTTTCTGAGTAACACTGTATGTAAAAAAAGTTATGTTTACAAGAAAACTCCACTAGTTACCTTTAAGTAACACTGAATGCAGGACATTTATTTGTAGCAGAGTATTCCACCGATTTTACTCATAAAGTTCAGTTTACTCATCATAAGCAGTACGACTCAGCCTGTTAACAGTTGTATAATGTCTTCTGTGGCTCTAGAGGGAGCTTTTCAGTCATAGAAAATAGCAATAAGCTATTGGTTGCATTATGGGAAATGTAGGCTCTAGTGTTTTTGGAGCTTGACCCATACTAGGGAAATAATTTTGGATCTCTTGGCCTTCAATTTTGACCATACGTTTTTAATCTATCGCTTGCGAGTCCCTGAACATCATGGAAGTGCAATGCTAAATCACTTAAGTAAAACATCTGAGTACTTCTTTCACCACTGCCATTCAGCCACAGGAGCATTAGTGACGTCCAGCACTGATGCTCCTGTGGCTGAATGGCAACTGGGATTCCAGTTCATCTCAAAGTGTTGGATGAGGTTTAGGTCAGGGCTCTGTGCAGGCCAGTCAAGTTTTTCCACACTAAACTCAAAAGCCTTCCCAAACTCTTGCTACCAAGTTGGAAACACACTGTTGTCCAAAATACCATGATATGCTTCACTGGAACTAAGGGGCTAACCTATTAAAAAGCCCCAAAACAAAAGTATGCAATGTTTACAGGGGTGTCCACATACTTTTGGCCATATAGTGTCCGCGCACACATTGCAGGCTTCACGCACTGCAGCAGCCAGCGTGCAAACATACATATACACCCATTCTGGCTACAGCCTACACACAACTCAACACACCCACACTGTGTGTCATGCATACAAACACACTGTCATACACGCTCAGGGCACAGTGCGATAGCATATGGCCAACCAACTGCTCCTCGTGCACCATCACTTGTCTTGTCCTGGAGATGATTTCCTCAAACCTGCATCATCCACCTCCTTGTGAGGGTGTGTTTGGTTCGCACTCACTGCAAGCAAGCTCCGCCACGGGTGGAGTCCACGAGTTTAAATCTATAACCTCCTACACAAACACAGTCAGCTGCAAGACCACGTCCAGAGACTTAAAATCAGCCGCCAGGAATTCTTTGATGTGTTGAATTCATCCCCCCCCCTCTGTCCTCTTCCTCCATCTAAGTCTCTCATTGTGTCTCTGATACGCACACACACCTGCACACACTCAGGTAAAAAGACACACTGTTGTGGTGGGATGAAATAACAGTTGAGACTTGCCTTTAAATTACAGGCTGTTTTCTCTTTGCTGGTGCAACATAGCCTACATTTCTCAAGCCTTGAACACTGATTCCCAAAGCAAAGAGATCCCCCCCACCCTTCTCCCCCTTCCTGTCTCTCCTCTCTTCTCTCCTGTGTGAAGCTTTGTAAAAGCAAAAAGAGCTGTTTCTCTTTTCTCCTCCTACCTTTCCTTCTCCTTTTTTGTTTCTTCCTCTTTTCCTATCTTTCTTCCTCCCCTGCCTGTCCTTCTTTCTCTCTATCTCCATGGCCTTGAATGTGGAAATCTGTGTGCCTTGAAAAGCAAAGAGCCTCTCTCTCTCTCTTTCCCTCTCTCTCTCTCTCTCTCTCTCACTCTCTCTCTCTCTCTCTCTCTCTCTCTCTCTCTCTCTCTCTCTCTCTCTCTCTCTCTCTCTCTCGTCAGGGAGGTGAAAAACCTCCTCGGATGAAGTCGAGGCTCCTTTGCTTTCAGAAACAGCGGGATGGGGGGAAGGGAGTCAGAGGCAGGGAGCCTGAGCTGAGCTCCGCCTCGTCTAGCTCAGCTGCGTAAAGTTTCCTGCAGATAGACAGGACTAGCACGGAAATGTGATAAGTCTAAATTCAAAATAAAGGCGTCAACTATGTTGGGTGGTTCCGTTTTGCTGCATTATTAGGTAATACATCTTGTATATCTAACAGTTTTCCTTTACACATTTATATAGCATACAATCAGATGATTAGTCTTCCATCCAGAAAACTCATATCTCATATCACAAAAGACTGATAATAAGTGTCTCAATGTATCATTCTTATGAGCAATGATGATTACTACCAGTGATATGGAAATGATAAGTTGATTTGAATGTAGTCATTACTCATGGTATTAATTACACATTATTACGGATCCCACTGCTTTCTTGGCAAGACACAGGCTACTCTGCCTCTGATTGGCTAGTACATGTTGCCTTCGTTGGTTAGGTGTAAGCATGTAAGATTGGTTAGGGTTAGGTTAAGAATATCAAGGTAAGCCAATCAGAGGCAGAGAAGGCTTGGGATCCATAATAACACAGTAATTACACCTGTGCTTCTTCTATTATGACACTATGACTATGGATTTTGAAAAAGATTATTAGCAGTCCAAATTTCGTTTTTCGTCTTCTGGTTGCTCCATTGAAAGTAATAAACTTCATCATTTGCTGTTATGTTACTTTTTCTCTGGGGCCATCCCACTTCGTGAGGTGGGATCTGGAGGTGTATCTTACTTCCAGTTACGAGGCGAACATGTGCCAAAGTTCCTGTTTGAAAGATAATTGTTCTTTAACATTGGACCATTATGATTTTATACAACACTGGTGAGATGATGATGACTTTATGTAGCCATAGCTTGCATTTTCCCATCCATCTCAAGGCAGGCAGGAACAAGAACATCTTTAATTTTTATTTATTTTGAATAGTTGGTCCATGAAACAACAAAATGCTTCAATGTTTCTCACTGGAGCTTTTATTCTGAAGCAATAAGCGGAAGTGTTTTTTGTCGTAGTCCTGTGGGATTGACCCTCGTGTCTCGCTGGCCAGTCAGCCTCCGCAACCCACCGCTGCCGCTTGCAGAGAGGAACACACACCAACACTCGCACATACACACACACACACACGGTAACCTCGGACGCTTCTCTCCGGTGGTAGAGGACGCTTGGTCGGACCGCGGAGGGGGTCGAGATATCGCCTCGCTTCTTCCCGGGAATCGGTTCATTTCCACCGGAGTCGGAGGGTTCTGATCGGCCAGCGATGCGGGAGCAGCTTCGGAAGTGAGTGCTGGGCTGGGGGACTTTTTATGGTGCTGATAAATAATGGTGATGGTAATTGTGCTGGTCGTAATGCAGTAAACCTGCTCACACAGACAACACATCGGCTGTGGGGTTTCACAGCAAGCAGAGAGGCGGCGAGCTGGAGCAGATATCCCCCCACACTCCGCAGAAAACACATTATTTCACCTGTAGTCCGGAATATGCTCAGAAATGGGCTGAGGAATGTTAAAGAACCGGACAAAGATGCATTCAGATTTGATTTTGGACATGCAGGCATAGATTTTCTCCCCTCTTGAGCGCTGTTAACCCATATCTGCAATCCAAAACGCATCTCGAATGAATGTCACCTAGCATGCACAAATACATTTTGTGGCCAATTTAGAAATATGCAGTCAAAATATTTACAAGTGTAAGTTTGAAATATGTTTTGCTTTGTATAGGCGGAACATACAGGGCACGAAGAGGCGTGCAGGACGTTAAATTTCCAAGAAAAGGGAGGAAAACGGTTCTATTAGGTAGCCATTACACCCAACCAGCCTCCTTCTTCATAGCGGCTGTTCGTGTGGTTGTTCCCGGGAAACCAAGCGAGGTGTGCGGCCAGCGAGCCTCTCCGACCCGCTGTCTTCTCAGGAGACCCGGACCGTGCATTCCCCCAGTTCTAATCCCTTCCTATGTGCTGTTTAACTGGGCAGTTTCTGCCATGTTGGAATGAAAAGAGGGGCATTGAATGCTTTAAAGCAAACAGACTGTGTGTGTGTGTGTGTGTGTGTGTGTGTGTGTGTGTGTGTGTGTGTGTGCGCATGTATGTGTGCGCGTGCGAACCTGCGTTTATTTGCTCGTATGTGTTTGAATTTGGCTCGACAGGGATTTGTGTGTGTGTGCGGAGCGTTGGCTGAGCCTTTGCAAGAGAAAAGGAGCACTACCAAGCAAGCAGCAACGTCTCAGTGCTTTGCATTCCTTTACAGTCACAAACGCACACACGGAGGTGCAAACACAATCACCTCCGTGCCAGTAAAGCAGCCCGTGTCTGGATCCTCCTCTGTGCGTTTTTGCACGGTGTGTGCGGAGGTGTGCGCACCGTGCACGGCGATTTTGACGTTCTGCGTTGGTCTATTTTCGGCTGGGAAATAACGCCAGGCCTCATATTTTTTTAGCGCAAACAGCGGGTTTTTATGTGTATATATACTGGTCACCCACAGTCCAGATCCTGTGCTGATTAATTTGTAGCAGTGAAGTTGGATGTGGTTGTCTGCACTTACATGGATCTCTGTGCATACGTGTGTGTATGTGCACTTCAGGAGTTGTTGAAATGAGAGCAGAGGATGCGGGCTGGCTGGTGCAGATTTTTGGCACCAATGTGATTGCAGGTGTGTGTGTGTGTGTGGACTGACTAAATACAGCTGATGGATGAAAAAGCCTCAACACACAGATTCAACTCTTGAATTTGGATAGCGGTGCTGACGTGCTCGGGCACGATTGTTATGGTGTGTGTGTGTGGTGTCTTTGTGTTCGGTGGAGATGATTATCAGCCACAAGCTCCAGTTCAGCCTCATCTGTGGTTTCAGCATTCAGAGCCAGTGATGGGAGAAACTTTGAGCTATTTATAATAACTCAAATTGGCTCTGGATGAATACAGCATCCAGAAAACATTGTGATATCTCTGTTTGATTGGTGGCCATGTCTTCAAATGGGACCAGTCTTGAGAAGGAACCTCTCACCAGCATGCTGACAGATAAGGTTTAAGATGAGACTAAGTATCCTCCTCAGCCCTCGGGAGGATAATTAGCCCACCGGAATCCTGCAGCTCAAAGCACAAAATGAAAAATATGAACGTCGGCCACTACAGAAAGAGAGATTGCTTCTGTTTCCCCCCCTCCCTCTGTGCCAGACATTCTGAGGGAGCTGTCGGATGTGCAAGTTGCTCCAAAAAAAAAAGTTAATTCCATGTTTCATGTATCAGAGTGTTCATATTAGTAAGCACTTATTAGTATTAATCTGCTCTTATTCCAAGTCATTACCCATGCCTCTGATGGCCTCTGGTTGAATTTTAAAATGAGTTCTTGTATGTAGAGTTAAACTAATGAAGCATTTAGTCTTCAGCCCGCGTACCATCTGATTGCAGCGGTGACGATGATGCTGATGATAGATTAGATTTCACCGGTTTTAAAAGGGTTGATAAAAAAGCCAATGGGCTGTTTCACGAGGGAACAGTTGTCGCGAGTGTTATCTCTGATCACTTATATTTACCAGTGGTTTCAACCTCCCGAGGCCAAAGCCATCAAAAGCTTCTTTTTTTTTTGTTCTCCGTTCATGCAATTTCACATTGATTATTACAGCAAAGCAGAGGCTGGGAAAAAAACATTCGCCAAAGGTCACAAAGTAAAATGTGTGAGAAATGAATTTGTTCCATTTGGGTTCAATCATCTCTTGGTTGAAAGGCTCTGCGGTAAGAACTGTTTTTCATATTATACATCACATAAAGGTTCATGACGGGCAGACCCTCCCTTCTGTGCATACAGCTGAGAATGTATAAATGACACTTGTGACAAAGCCATCGTTCTTACTGACACTCCTTCACTTCATCCTGCACACACAGAGCTGAGCTAATTCACCACTCTGCTAAACATATGTCAGCTATTTGCTCCATTTATTGATTTATTAGCTGCTCTATATGATTGTAGAAATGCTTGTTTTGCCCGATCAACAGTCCAAAACCTTCAAATATGAAGTCCACAGCTGAAACAGTTCAGACAGAAAATGAATCAACAGTTTTCATAATCAATTCATCTTTTCAAACATTCTCTGTTTCCAGCTTCTCAGATGATGGAGGATTTGTTTGCTTTCATATCGTAACCTGAATATAGTTGTGGGTTTCCGCTGCTGATTGGACAAAATAAGACGTCAGTGTGGGCTCTTTGTTGTTGTGGTGGGCGTTATTAAGTTTGTTCAGACATGTCATAGACCACGCAACTAACAGATGAATCCAGGATTTAATCATCAGATTCATCAGTAAAGAAAATAATCACTAGTTGCAGCTCTAGTTTAGTTTATTATCACAGAAGACAAAGAAAAGCAGTACAAGCAGGAACCAGGGAATGACTTCACTTATTCATTATTAAAATAGTTGCTGATTATTTTTCTTTAAGTCGACTGATCAATGAATCCAGGGCTGCATCTAAATATTATATTATCTATTAATTATTCAAAGTCATTCTCTTAAGAAAAAAATGTCAATTTTTTCATTTGCTTCTCAAATGTGAATATTTTCTGTTTTCTTTAGTAAACTGAATATCTCTGACTGTGACATTCGAGGACGTCACAGTGGGCTTTGAGAAACAGTGATCAACATTTTTCACCATTTTCTGACATTTTATAGACCGAACAACTAATTGATGAATGGCCAGATTAATCAATAAGGAAAATAATTGTTAGTTACAGCCCTAATATTAAATTTACTGTCATATATGACGAAGAAAAGCAGCAAATCTCTCATTTGAAAGCTGAAACCAGAGAATTTTTGGCAATTAATGATTAATTAACGATTAATTGATTATCAAAATAGTTGCAGATTAATTTTCTGTCAGTAGATAAATTGATTAATTGTTTCATCAGCAGACCTTCATATGAAAATTAAATTAGTATTTACTGAAATGTTTCTTATTGAAACATTTAGTTAGATATTATTAAGTGCTGATGTCTGATGATTTGCTATATTTTGTTTTTGTCAAAATTCCAGTGACAAGCTGTTTCAGGATGTTACTGAGCCATTAAAAACAAATGAAAGCATATATTTGTGAGCTCTGAAGATGTCTTCAGTAGGAAGCAGTGAGTCTGAAAGTACTGAGAGACGGACTAACATATGGTTAGTTTAGGTCATTTAAATCAGTTGACATTAAAAAAGCCTCTAAATGAACGTCAACCATCTCTCTTGTCACGATGTTGAAATAAGATGCCAAAGTGGCAACTAAGTTATCTTGTTTCCAGAATGGTAAGTCATCATTCTGATGAATTATCACAAGGAAAGTAATTACAGTCACAGCTCTGCATGATCCCTCAGGTTTTGTCAGTTCTTTTAGATTTTCTTTCACAAACAGCTTCCTCTAATATCCAGCTGATGAATATGGCTTTCATGCTTTTTCTCCAGCTTTTTTTCCCTTGTTCACATCACATCCCTGAAGGCCTTTGTCTGAGCTCATTCAGATGCCTGGTGTGCAGGAAACATTCTGTCGGGGGCTCATTCTCCATGATAGGCAGAGGAAGACATCGCCATAGCCCATAAACCACCTTTAATCATTCATCCAAGAGCCATAATTGACTGCAGCGAGAAGTGACACTTGCGTCTCTGTGTGGATCCATTATTTAAAACGCCTATCTGTCACTGCCGCAATAAGCTATTCAGCTGCCTGTTAACTGCAATATGTAGCATTGTGTGTTCGCACGTGTGTGGGTGTGTTTGTTATTGTGTGACGGCACGGGTGTGTGTGTGTGTGTGTGTGCGCGCGTGTGTTATTGTCTGTCAAAGAATGATGGCAGTTCAAACCAGCTTTAAGTTATGCTGCACAGAGGAGTGTCTCAGATTTGAGACAGGTCTCGGGAAATAATCCAATCAGACTTTTTTCAGCGTCAGAGTAGTTGATTTGTTGTTGTTGGGTTTTTTTTACAGTGTGAAGAGGAATTGCTGGTAGAGAAAGCAGAACGTGAACAAATAGGCTAAAAACACAGAGGTGCAGGTTCAACATTCATTCAATAACATCTCATCAGGCTTCATCAGATGTGTTGTGCGGTGCAGGATAAAGCTTGACTGATGTCGCACACGTCTTAGTTTTACCTCACCAGCTGATATTGAAGCTTAGCACTAGCATTTTCTTTTTTTTTTCATACATACTTAATTTTCATCTGCATCTCATCACACTCTCCCACTTCTGGTATGAATCTGTGGGGATATTTTTGTGAAATAAACAAATACAGACAGTATCATACAGTCAGTTTCACTAAAAACAAGACAACACTGCACTCCTTCCCCCCTTTTATTTATTGTGTTTTCTGCTTATGGTCACTTCTTCTGCTGTCTCATCTTGTTATTGTCTCTACTGGTTTCTCTCCCCGTTCGCACTGGGACAATGTGGGCAGGGATTGTGAATGTTGAATGCCTCCCCCTCCCTCTCCCCCCCCCCTCCCCCTGCACCCCCTCCCTCGTCAGCTTCAATCAGATCGCCCTCGAGCAAGGCAGCGAATCCCTGACTGCTGCGCCGGAGCTGCTCAGTGTGCACTAGTTTATCTTTTGAGAGTTTACGATGCATTATCAACACGTTGCCTTGTCCTGAGGCCATGATACAGTTTCTAGGGAGACAGTGTCAGCTTTCAGAGAGCATTAAAAAAAAAGATGTTTGCTTTCTGCAGCCCCACCATTGATAGGTTATCGCTCTCTTGTGAATTTTCTTTGTTTTTTGGGACATATGGTTAGAAGTAGTAGGACTGCAGGGGAGTCCAAGTTTAGGATTTTGTAAACATATTATCAAGTGTTTCAGCGCGTGTCTATCTGTGTGCTAATGTTAGAAAAGAGTTGCAGTATCCTCCGCTTCCAAACATATAGCTGCTTTCCTATTGGAGGCTGAGGCGGCTGTGGGTGGCAGAGAGACAGATAAGGTGATGAGGACAGGTGGGCGGTGTGGCGGTGAGATGGGAGCGGGGAATTCGAGGTTTGAAGTTGATGCAATAGTGAAATGTGATGCGATACTTTATTGATCCCTTTAGGGGGAATTCTCTTTCAGCAGAGAAACGCCCCAGGAGCCGGGAGGTTTTCAGTGTCCTGCTCAAGGACACATGAGCCGGGAGGAGCATGAACCCAGCTCCAGTCTCTCACTGATCCCATCCTGGATAAAACATAGTATGCAGCCTTGTTTTTTAAATGAAAGAGAATAAGAAAATCATGACTTCTTGATGAAAGTCTGTCTTCCACTTAGATCTCCTTCACCATCAACTTCCAACTTTTCCAGTTTAAGCTAGTGATGTCATCTGCATGCAGTCACATAAGATACACACTCATGGGAAGTTTAGTGCTGCAACTAACAACTATTTTCTTTCATTAAATTAATCATTTTGGTGTATAAAATCTTAGAAAATAGTGAAAAATGTCCATCCATTAATTGATTAGTTGTTTCAGCTCTAATCAAGTTCATTAGATTCAGCTTTCAGCATTTGCAGGTAACTAAAGTAATAAATAAGTGAAGCACTGGTAGAGAAACACAGTGGTGTTACAGAGAGAGAACAGACACCAGCCTGCACAGAGTATATTTACATTTCTCTAAAGTAGCCAGTAAGAGAAAGATCTCTGCACAGGGTCAAGTTAAAAACCCAGAATAACATTAGTGTCTAGGCAGAACTAAATGTGAAGTACGGACACAGAAAGTTAACCATTTAACTGGTAATAACATGTTTAGTATCTAGGTGGAAGCTTGAACAGTCAACAGATTCAGTGGTTTTGAAACCATAAGTCATATATCAGACATCGTGTAAAGTTCTATACAGTTAGATAAAATATTATAATTATATTATAATATTTTCATGTTTTAATTGGAATGTCTCAGTGAAACAGCCTCTTCTCTGGTATTGTTCTGTGACTCATGGATTGCTTTTTGACCCCTGGGTTTAGAATGAGGGACTGAGATTAACTCACTTTTATGATAGAGAAGAGCTAGATATTACTTTGGTGTGCTTATGAGAAGCCCATATAAACAGCTGCCTTGCTCAAGGACATCTCGTCGGAATTTCTTAGCTAATTTAGAGAAAGGGAACCACCGAGTGAATGAGTCAGAGGCCCGCATCTCCGAGCGACTGCAGCGTTCTGGATGAAAGCAGCTGTGTTTGATGCCACACGGTTATTATAAGCATTTGTCCGAGTGGCTCGGAGCAGCACGCCCGATGACGAGCTGAGTGACTGGAGCTACTGTTTGCACAGACTCTGAGCTTAGAGGATTTTTAAGTAGCTCTTCACCATGGGACCCCACTCCTCATTATCTGGAGTGGGAGTGTGGGAGAGAGGCTAGGGAGGCAGGAAAGAGAAAAACAAGGGCATGCGGCAGAAGAAGACAGCATATGGATTATTATTTGTACGTACTTTTCCAGACAAAGGTTAACTGCAGGTGCGCTTGTGTGTGACCAACTCGACATGTGTGCTTTTAACAAGCTGGGCAGGGTTGCGTTTTGTGCACCGACACGCCTCAGGCAGGAATTATGAAGCAGAAAACAGTACTTTCTCTGTAGAGGAATGCTCAGCCGCACTGTATTGAAACAAGGCATTTTTTTAGCTGTTTGTTTTGTGCAGCACAAAGTTTTTTGATACTGTATTTGCTTTCTTATCCAAATGATCCATAACACCCACTGTGTTTAGTGATCGCCCACTTTGTACACCTATTGTTCACGTGTGTGTGAGCCTGATCACAAACACCTCTATCGGAGAATGGGGGGTTTGTTTTAGCTGTAACTGATCTGATCTGTCTTTATTTGGCTGAATTTTGAAGTTTTCTGCAGCTCCACTTCTTCATTCATTTTCACCTTCATTCCACTGACAAAATGAACATAATATTTCACTCTAACTGGCTCTGAATAGACATTTAAACCGTCCTACATTTAACTTAATGACAAAATCGTCCCAGACGCCCTGATTGACATACACTCTTAAATAAGAAGCCCCTCTCGTTTCCAAGATCACAGGAAGCCAAATGTCTATTTATTAACCATTTGACATATAAAGTGGAAGGCACTATAAATGATTTCTTCAGAATCCACTGTTCTGTCTCCTGTGAAGGACTTTTCAAATATTTGATGTGCTCTGAACAAAATACTTAATTGCCTGGCTGGTAAGACATGTGGCCTCCATTAGCTTTATGTAAATAGGCAGCTGGCACATCACCATCATATTTACAGTAGCGTCTGACACCACTTCACACTCATATTTATTGTGGCAAAGAACATTTTGACGTTTTTCCCCCCAAAATAGATGCACTTTGTTATTGATGCTGCTAAATTAGCTGTCCAGATTTTCTTCTTATGTTAGTACAATAATTATTACTACAGCAGCTCAGTGGAACTAATGACGGGGAAAATCAGCTCTTTACTTTACAGTAACATATTTAGTTTTGCTGGCATTTAATATAAGTGGAGTTTTAATGTTTTCTAGATGGCATTTCTATTCAAAGTGGGTGTTAAAGATGGCATGAAATGCCAAATTAGAGTTCAGATCTTGACACTCAGCTGGGATTAAACTGGAAATATTTTGAGGATGTTCGGTGAATTTTGGCGTTTATACAACTGCAGCAAATGCTGACACCATATTTAAGGTAATAAAATAACAAATAAGCAGTAGTTGAAATAACAGCTTCTATCACTACGGTATGATGAAGACACAATAACAGAATTTATGTAAGGTGCATGCAATACCAATCTAGAACCGTTTGCTTATTTGCACAATACCAAAATAGAAAATGAAACTTCAGAAATGTCAAACAAGTATTAGAAGAGATCACACAGTTCCAGCAGATGTGTGGGCAAAGCCGAAACCAAAGCCTGAAGGCTTATTGTTCGGCTACTCTTGAAAAGAAACACAATCTCAGGAGCAATATTACTATTTGACTGTAGTTTTACTTTCGGAACAAAAGGGATTAGTTGGAGATGAGGAGTTTCTAACATGTTTAATATAAAGCTCTGGGGAACAGAATACAAAAGTAGTCTGAATTGAAATCCAGATTGTAGGACCATGGTAATAAATTCTGAACTGGGCGTTTTGATACACTGATACTGTAACCCTTGACAGTCAAGGCTGGATTACCAACTGACCAGTTGGGCAAAGTGGGCCACTGTGTAGGGCTCCAGAACTTCAGGGGCCCCAAAAGTCCCTGGCTTAAGGCCCAACACCACACCAGCATTTAAAAAAAAGGGGAATTTTCACTGGAATCATGATCTGTGGATTTGCTCGTAAATATGCACAAGTCTCCCACTTCAAGTCACAAGTCAAGATCTGTGAACTCTGACACACAAATTCTCACCATTGACCAATAGCAATCTGTCTGGACAGTGCTGACCTTTTGAGGGAATGGAGAGCTGAATAGTCCAAATTAGGAGGCAGCTATCGCGGACTGCTGCACAACAGATAACATGCTTTAAGACAATTAGACAGGAGTCGATGGTACCAATAGGAAACTGAACGTATTGTCCCGTTAGTGACGGAGCTAATGAGCTAGCTTACTGAATAAACAGAAGGATAGTTCACTCGTTCACTCATTCACTGCTCTCTACAGTAGACACTCCAGTATTTGACTCTATAATGAGCAGTAAATCGAGACCAGGAAGTCTTTTGAGATACATTATCTGCCAAAATGGTAGCGTAGCATACATATATTCCTTTATGCATGTCTTTAATCCAGTTACCATGCAGCAGATGTGTGGTCAGGTAGTATTGCAGCAAAGAAAAACTGTACACACACACACACAACGAGCTGGATCCAGCTGCTCATTTTAGCCCGAGGGCCCCGCAGCAGCTTAACCCGGCCATGTTCACGGTGCATGTAGATATAAAGTCAAGACAATTTATTTTTGTCCATTTCTTGAAGGTGTCATCCTCTCAAGTCTTTGTGCCAGTTTCATTCCCTCTGACAGCCTCATTGTTCTGCGTGTCCTTTTGAAAACTCCAACTGTGGTAAGAAGTGCTTTATTCTAGCCAGCGCGACGGGTCACTGGGAAGTTAAATCGGTTAATTGGTGCTGACCCGCGAGTGGACTGAAACACAATGCACGACTGACACAGAACATGCAGGACAGAATTCAGCAGGGACATGGAATAATGGGAATGCTGAAGGATTTTAAATGTTTTATGCTGGTACACAAGAAAACACATAAAATGTTTCCTTATCGCGGTTCTGAGGGCGTAAATCACACACGCAGGCTCCCTTTTTCACCCGTGTGTCCGACCTGTTTGGGGGCAACACACACAAATACACAACGGAGTCTCCTGTGAGTGGCGAGCAGCAGTCACGAGGAGAGAATGTGTGAGGGCAGAATGACACAGCAGCCATCTATCTCTCTTTCTCCTTCTGCTTCTTTTTTTTTCTTCTTTCCTTTCTTTCCTCTATCACACTCGTGCACCGCTGTGATGCAGAGAGGATGGAGTCTGTGTTATTATTTTTTTTGTGCAGCACGAGTGCCACAGTGGGTTGTTATTTTCTAAGATTACAAGATGGAGGAGAGAAAAACACAAACAACAGGATTAATATCAGTGTTGGATTTCAGGGAAACTGATCGAATTCATCAGCAACTGAGATTCATCTCAGTAGAATCCAAAAGCACTTTTCATCTTGTTTTCTTAGTAAGCAGTTCTTACTCTAACCTGCTGCTGTTGACAGGCATATGTCTTAACATTGACCCTACTGTTTGATGTTACAGAGGGTTTAATATATCTATTGTACTAATCAGTGTTCACATCTTCTATACAAAGAAACTGAACAACAACCGTTTGAATTGGTTTTGGCAAATTAGTTCATTCTGTCACATTTGTTGATACAGATATCGATTATTGGATATCAGTCCAATACTGACTCATATAACTGGATCTGGTATCAGGTACCATTATTTCAATAAATAACAACTCAGTAAATTAATATCTGTGTGTTTATTTGTTACATTTTGTTTTACAAAGTTAGGAAAGCAAGGTTTAAATCAAGTCTGATGTTGCCTTACACACAAAAGAGTGATCCCAGTCTCTTCCACACAGTGAGGCATATACAGCTCATTGATTAAACACAGGTATCGATCGGTACTCGGTATCAGCTGATACTCAAAGCTCAGGTATCTGTTCACAGTTTTAGCTTGTGAATGGGGTTGAAACGTTTTGAAATGGTTATGTTTATGCCTCCACAGATCTTGTCATCACCTCCGTAGAACGGAGGAGACAAAATGTTATTTGTGACGTTTTTCAAAACACATGACTTTTTAGAATATATTTGTACATATTTTCTTACGTTTCTCCTCCCCATCTCATGCGTCACATTGGGTTTTTGACACCTGCTGCTTGTGATCACCTTACATTTTAGCCAATATGACAGTAACATACAGTGTTAATTCTGCCAGAGCTTGAAGGAAATGAGAGATTTTCTCCCACACGGTTCCTTCTATATTGATGTTAAAGCTGAGACTGGCACTTCAATGTAGTATCCATTACTTTATTTCAAAACTTGTGTTGACACAATACTTCAACTCCTTTTAGTTTTTACTGCAGTGACACTATTACACTATGCAGCATTTAAAACTTTAAGTCTAATACATCAGTCCTCTCTACATGAATGTGATAATGTTCAGGTTTTATTTCATCTGTTTTAAAGAAGTGTTCTTAGTATTTTGTCCATCCCATTTGTATGAATTAGGCTGGACTAAATATCATCTCTCAGTATAACCCAACAAAGTCTGCTTTTGGTGTTAAGTTGATTATTTATATCCAGACTGACTCGCTGCAAAAACAGCAGTTGAACAAGTTTAAACTCTTGACATCACAAGCGATCTGAATCCAAGTTGACCGCCATGTCTCTTTTTGTCCCCTTCCAGCCACCAGACCCAGACAACATGCTGGGACCATCCCAAGATGGCCGAGCTCTACCAGTCTCTGGGTAAGACGCACACTCTCACACACACACACACACACACTAAGTTCTAATGAAGACATGGATTACTTGACTGTGAAACGAGCTGCTGCATCACTTCATAATACATCACAGCGTTGGATGAAGATGAAATGAAGAAATGATGAGGCTGTTAGTTTTGGTTCAGTTAGTGGAAGTAAAATTCATGATATAAACAGAGACATGTAACTGCGGTATGTCCTTCTTCTTCATGTCTTCCAGCGGACCTGAACAATGTTCGATTCTCAGCCTACCGAACAGCCATGAAACTCAGACGCCTGCAGAAGGCTCTGTGCTGTAAGTTCTCTCTGTGTATATATAGTTTATATCTCCTCTATGTGTCACATTGGGTTTTTGTCTCTTGGTTCAAGTACAATCCTCTCATCATGAGAGCTCATCTCATTGTTTTCCAGCCCTCCTACACTCCTCCTTTGTTCTTTGTTTTCTTGTATCACTCGCCATCTCTCTCTTTTTTTTTTAACTCACCTCATTTGCGGTGTTGTTTGTCCTCTCCATCGTCTCCCCTTCACTTCCTCCTTTGTGTATTCTTTTTTTTTTTTTCCTCCGCTCTCCCCCTCCTCCTCTTCTTCTCCTTACTTCTACCGTCTTTGCCTCTCTGCTCTCACAGTCTGTGCATTCGTGTGTGTGTGTGTGTGTGTGTGTGTCCATATGTGTGTTTACTCATCCCTCTCGTCTCTCACCGGTGGATCTGTAAAGTGTGAGCCGCCTACAAGCTGTTATGTGTGTGATATGTTGTAAGGCGTATAGCTGGCTGCAGCCGTATAGCACTGAGGTGCTATTTATGTTACAGAGGCTTTCTAAATATACAAACAAACAGGTTTGGTGATTAACCCTGACGAAGGCAGCACAGTTATTGAGGATCTTTCTTTTTTTTGTTTCTTTAACCCTTTGCTCGCTCTATTCCCTGCAGTATGCTAAGTGGGCATTTCTTTCTTTCTTTCTATTATTGCCGCCAGTTTCTTCTTATCTCTGTCTTCTACAGTCTGAAGAAGACATTAAAATGCAATGTAAAAAAGGGAAAAAGATAAAAAGAGGAAAAATGATATTACTGACAGATTTCTCCTTAAAGCTGCACTAATCAATATTTGTATATTAACAACAGATGGAATGTAATGCAGGGCTGAGTGATATATCAACCAAATTCATCTCATTAGAATTTTTGTTTTTGCATGATGTGTAAAATGTCTAAATTGTGAAAATCGAGTTATTACAACATGCACAAAACGTTTACTTTTAGTCAAAAAGTAACATAGACGGTGGCTGCTACGTTAGCCACTTTGAGTCAAGACAGTCCCGTAAGCTGGGACATGATTGGTTACACTACATGCTCTCTCTCTCTGCAATTTACAGGACTGCAGTGACTCCAGGTGGCTATTTTGTAGTGAATTTAATGGGAGTCAATTAAATGATTCAATTTAACAGGGGGACAGCACTGAGAGTCAACTGAACGCTTTCCAATCTCTACTTAGTTCAGTTTGTCCATACCTGCCAGGTAGCTAACGCTGGCCAGCCAGCAGCCTGCAGATATCAGGCTGATGACTTATGAAGAGACAAACACCAGCAGATCCATTAGTGAGCAGACTTTTCTGTCCTGTCTGTACTGAACTGATTATTAAACTGGATGTTATGTGCTCTAGCTGAAGCAGTAGCTGTGTGGTAGAACTGTATTTTATGTACTGGATAATGATGATAGCCTTGCATGTGATGCAGGTCTTTCATTAATCTTGCACGGTTGTCCAAAAAAATGACATTTCAATCCTGCATTTTGCAGGCAAACAAAAATCAATTAAAATTGTGAATCGATCCCAAGACCTCATCTGTCTCATGTTCAATCACAACAGGCAGCTCTAATAAAAAACACTGTGCACTACATATCCAGCACCAAACAGCAGACCCACAACGTTAGAAACTAGCTGATGAACATAGTGGAGCATTTAGCAGCTAGAGAGCCAAGTATTCTTCTCAGGGGACTGAACATGATAATGGACCTCAATTTAATTCAAGTGAACAGAAACATGACTCGATATGAATATGAATGTTGCTCAGTGTCTGCTGGATGTGTAAATGCTAACATGTTCGCCATATTAACTTGATAAGGTGATGATATGTCATGTTGTGTTGTGTACGGGCCCAAGTGGCCAAAAAGATCAATCAATGCAGCTTTAAGTAGAACCAGAACCTTGAGATTTAACAAAGTGATATTTACTTCATCAGTAGCATCATTATTCTAGGGGCGTCTCTGTAGCTTAGGGGTTAAGATGATAACTATGATGATAATAAAGGCATAAAAATGACCTCATAAATATGTAATTAGTTTGAATTCATTTGAATGTAACCCACATAGCTTTATCCTTCAGTAAGTTGTAGAGCTGATGTTGTTCCATTCATTCACAGCACATCTGTTGTCTCACTTGAGTAGCAGGCTAACGATACTGCTCCTCTACCACACCGAGAACTTTGAATTTGAACAAATCTGTACAGATTAAATATTTAATTTAATCCCACATTTCAACTGTAGTTCAAATTTCAAATCTATTGTATAGCAGCAGACCTAATCATCAATAATTGTTCTGTGTGCTTTACTGTACTTGTACATTAGTCATCACTATATATAATAATATGGAATGGAAAATGTGGAGTCTTTCTTCTGCTGCCCACCACAGTCTATGTTCTTGGATGCACAAAAGGGAAACAGCCGCTTTGCCAAAAGCAAAAGTTGACTTTTTAATTTTGAAAAAGTGAGTCACAAACTTGCAAGAACACATTTGAGAGGTTCCAGACTGTGTAATCAGAGCTCTTCTCCATAAAAGAATATTCAAAAACCAAACATATTCTGTGGAAAAATGAATGTCCAGTTTGCAGCCTTCACGCCATTAATCAAAGTACTGACATGTATGTTTGTAGATCATTTCTGTGAATTCATATGTAGACCTTCATCGGCCATGCCCAGATCATTGAAAGACCTCTTCTCAGTATTAACACACCTCTCTCCTTTCTCTCTGTCCTTCAGTGGACTTAATGAATGATTAAGATGAATAATGTGATACTTTATTGATCCCTGGAGTGAAGTCACCTTCTCACTACTGTCCTTGTAGCTGCATGGAGCTCAAGGACACTTTGAACATGGAGGGTTTGATCCCAGTTGGTGTGGTTGAAGGACAGTCTCAGCACAGCCTGCCGCCTCAGATATGCATGTGTCTAAAAATCCTCTTGTTGTCCCTCTTTCATTGTGTCTTCAGTGGATCTACTGAGCATGCCGATGGCGTGCGAGGTGTTCGACCAGCACGGCCTGAAGCAGAACGAGCAGCTGCTGGATATCTCCCAGCTGGTCACCTGCCTGACCAGTCTGTACCAGCGGCTGGAGCAGACCCACTCCCACCTGGTCAATGTCCCGCTGTGCGTCGACATGTGCCTCAACTGGCTGCTCAACGTCTACGACACGTAGGTGGAACACGCTGTAGACACACACACACACAGGAGTTTCATTGTTTGAACCAGATTTAACATGTTTTCATGTGTTTTGTTGGTTGTTAGTGGCCGAACTGGAAAGATCCGGACTCTTTC
The DNA here is from genome assembly GCF_910596095.1 of Thunnus maccoyii. NCBI lineage: Eukaryota > Metazoa > Chordata > Actinopteri > Scombriformes > Scombridae > Thunnus > Thunnus maccoyii. The sequence goes on from NC_056556.1 coordinate 17,574,333, forward strand.
ATTCAAAACTGGAATCATTTCCCTCTGCAAGGCTCACCTGGAGGATAAATACAGATGTAAGTTATACAAACTTGAGGGATTTTTGTTGGAGCTCCTATTTGTTGTATCTGCATTTCTCAGAAATAGTGTGTTTTGGATCTATTGAAATAAAATGAAAATCAACAGGCCTGCAAACCCAAAACATGTAAATGAGGCATTTGAGTTCTCTCATTCTTCCTCTGTCCCGTCTTTATCTGGTCTGATCCCTCTCTCCCTCTCCTCTCCTCCAGTCTTGTTCAGGCAGGTTGCCAGTGCCACAGGTTTCTGCGACCAGCGTCGTCTGGGCCTCCTCCTCCACGATTCCATCCAGATCCCCCGGCAGCTCGGCGAGGTCGCCTCCTTCGGCGGCTCCAACATCGAGCCCTCCGTCCGCAGCTGCTTCCAGTTTGTACGTGACACTGTCTCATGCAACCAAACACTCGTTCCCAAGTGTTTGGGCCTGAGTTTGATTTGACTTTACACAGTAATAGGGAGTGATAATGAATAGACTTCCTGCATGTCTATTTGTACCAGTGCCTAAGGCCATCCAGATGAAGGCCACATATTCCTACTGCCATGCCAAGTCCATGTGTTTGTTCACGTAAATCAGGTTATTTAAAGAAATAAACTGGGCTGTCAGTAAGCTTTCCAGAAAATAAAAGGCAAAACATTGATAAAACCAAGAAAAATAAAAACAGGAGAGGGAACACAGACTCCACTAAACAGGGTCAGAGAGAGAGTGTGTGTGTGTGAATATAAGTGTCAGGCAGGAGAAGTGAGTGACAGACTGCAGGGGATCAAACAAATGATCTCTGACAGCTGCAGAGATGTTGCTGGCATGGAAACATGGAAATTTCTGTGGATGGGCCCAGAAAAAAATCTCACAAGCAAATAGGGCAGAATGAACACAATATATGAACCTACCTGCAGATGGCTGTTCAGATGAAAAGAGCGTGACAGCGCAGAACAGCAAGGAAAAGAAAGTCACCAGCTTTTCAAAATCAGAATCAGCAGCAACATTTAGAGCATAAACAGGTAGCAAATACAGCAAACGCATCACACTTTTTTTTTCTCAAAGGATCCCAGTAATTACAATCTGACTGGATTATCCCTGATCTCAGAGAGATGATCCAGCATTTTTCATGTTTCAAGTCCCTACTTTGGACATAGAATTGAGCTCTTTTTCTGAAATTAGTGTAAAGTAATTGTCCTGTGTAGGACAAAGGAAATATTGTGGAAATTAACCCTTCACTAAACTACTCACCTGAGGCCTACCACAGCAGGTCTGTCAAACTTTGGATTTCTCCACATGCCAAGGCAATGTGCATGGAGCTGTATTCAGAGAAAATTGATGGTCACTGACTAGAAATGAGAAGCTGCTTTTGTTGACCTCTGTAGACAAAGGACCCATTGTTTCAAAAATGACTACAAATTTCAAGCAGTAAATCTGGTGCTGTTATCATTGTAAACTGTTTATGTGCTGTGTGAGGATGGAAAGCTTGACAGCTAGCAACAGAGGTGCTCAGCGACGAGTCAATTGAGCACCAAATTGCGATTTCTGGAGATAGTCATAGTCCCAGACAGTATTTGTCATCTCATGCCTACTTGGTTTGTTTGTTATGACATATTTCACACACACACTGATTGACATAGCCACTAATACAAGCCCTGATGTCGTATCAGAGCTGTCAGTATTAAGTTTCGAGGCTGTAATGGCCTGGTTGATTGTTTGTACCTTGAAGCATCACAAACCTTTTCAGTGGCAATAGATGGAATAAAAAGTTGAGAAGTTAGCTTTTATTTACAGTGATGATGTAGTTTAAACAAAGTCCTTTTTAGGTTCTTATGATCCGTGTACCTCAACACACATCACAGAAACACACACATGCTCACACACTCAAAAATGCACACCCTCAGGCGCACACACCAGGTGGACTATCTAATCTCATCTAGCCCTAAAACTGGAGACAGCTTAGCTTCATTCCAGCCACTTCCTCTGGGGAGTCAGGGTACATGTGGGCGAGACAGTAAGAAAAAAAAAGAGAGAGATGGGGGGGTCAATTCCATGAAAACTCCGAGACCCCAGAGTTCCCAGAGTCCCTGCCGGTGGGAAAACGATGCATGAAGTCTCTGATTATTTTTGTTTCCTGTCTGTTCAACTCTTTTATTTATATATAGACAGGACTGAATATAAATCTCAAGTACAAATAAACACTTAAAAGATAAAGTTAGTGATATTCTACATTTTGGTCATGTTTTAAATTCTACAAAAAGACAAAAAACAACAGTGTGTTACTTTATCGCTCAATACTTTCTGACTTCTCTACCCCATCTGTGGCTATCAGCTCCAAGCCCATTGGCTCCTATGTTAATATTTAAAAACAGCTCACAAATATATAGTTTATTTTTTAAAAAAGCTCAGTAATCTCCTAAAACACCAGGTCAATGTAGTTTTTAACAAACCTTACTCAAACAGGAGAAAATAGTGCATTTGTTGGGGACTATTTTCAGCTGCGGATTAATCCACATTTAGTGCTTTAGTGAGTGTATCTGACAACAGGTGTGTGTGAGACTGAGTCAAAATCAACTGTTTGGGTAAGTGTATGTTCATGGTGATGAAGGAACATGTCACCATGTCATTCATGTGTTTTAATAGTGTTTGGATAACAGTGGAGCTCTACAGCACAGAGGAATAAAATATATATCAGGTTTTGATACACTGAGACACACAATACTTGTTAGTAAATCAATTCATAGTTGGTTTGGCTCTGCAAATGGGATTTGCTGCTAAAAGAGCAAATATAGAATATCACCAGATTTATCCTTTAAGTAAGGATGGCAGGTGCAGTGGTAAAAGTCAAAGTCAAAGTAAAGTGTTTGCTGACTAAATCGATAATGTAACATTCAAGGTCATTTTTTACCGCTTCCACAACCAAAAAACATCATAACACATCAAATATTAACCAGAGTTCTCTCTCACACTGTGAAACATTTTTTAAGTTTTCATTCTCACAGAAACACACAAAAAAAACACACACTTCTTCAAACAAAGAGAGGATTCTGACTCATCACTAGCAGATAAGATTGAAAAATATTTCCAACATCTTTTCTGATGATGAGTTTTTTTATCATATTGAAAGCAACTTTGACTTTTTGTGTTTTCAAACCATGCTTTCTATAACTGTTTTCCCAGGCCAACAACAAACCAGAGCTGGAGGCTGCCATGTTCCTGGACTGGATGCGTCTGGAGCCTCAGTCCATGGTGTGGCTACCCGTCCTGCACCGCGTGGCCGCCGCCGAGACCGCCAAGCACCAGGCCAAGTGTAACATCTGCAAGGAGTGTCCCATCATAGGCTTCAGGTCAGGAGAGTCATACAGTTGCAGCACATTCATTCTTTTTTCATTTTACAAATGTACTTGGCAAGGCAGTTTTATTTGTAAAGCACGTTTCATACACAGAGGTAAAGTCAAGATGCTGTACAGAGAACACAATGCAAAGTTACAACAACACAATTGGAAAAAAGCAAGATAAAAGAAATAAAATCTATATAGAAATAAGAAATAATTAAGAAATAAAATAAGAGTAAAAGAATAAAACTAAATAGATAAAAAAGATTTAAAATAATATGAAGACCTTAAGTTTTAAAACCATTTATTTAAAAGCGTTGGGGCCTTCCTGAGACCATCAGGCAGTCGGTTCCAGCGCTGTGCTCCATCATGACTAAAAACTCCTTTTCCTTGTTTAGATTTTGCCCTGGGCACCACTAGCAGTTCACTCCCCAGTGATCTAAGAGGTCTCGCAGGGTTATATTTCTCAAGCATATCAGTCATGTATTCAGGGCCAACTCCATGAAGAGATTTATAAATTAGTAATAAGACTTTAAAATAAATTCTGTGGTTTACTGGCAGCCAGTGTAGAGATTGAGGAACTGAGGTGATGTAGACTGTCCTTTTGGTTTTGGTCAGAACTCTGTTGGAATTTTGAATAAGTTGCAGGTTCTTGATGGTCCTTTTAGGAAGTCCTCTCAGAAGTCCATCGCAGTAATCGATTTTGCTGTAGATAAAGGCATGAATCAATTTTTCCAAATCATGTTTTGTCATAAGGTCCCTGACTTTGGTTACATTTTTAAGGTGATAAAATTCTAATTTAGTTGTTGCTTTGACATGAATGTTAAAACTCTGAGTCAATTAAAACACCAAAGTTCTTAACCTGCTCTTTTGTTTTTAGTGCCTTGTCCTAAATTAGAGTGTCATCAGCATAACTATGATAGACAAGGGTATTGTTCTGAAGGATGTGGGAGCATGTATAGGTTAAACCGAAGCGGGCTGAGAATTGACCCTTGAGATACACCACAGAGCAAGGACATGCGTTTTGAATTATGGTTCCCAATGGCGACAAAATAATCCCTGCCCTCCAGCTATGATTTCAGCCATTTTAAGATTGTTCCAGAAAACCAACCCAGTTTTTCAGTCTATGTAAAAGTATACTGTGATTGACGGCATCAAAGGCTGCACTAAGGTCTTAAAACACTAAAATTGACGTCTTGCCTGAATCACTATTGAAACTAATCATTTAAAACCTTTATAAGAGCCGCCTCAGTGCTGTGATTGGCATGAAAGCCTGATTGAAATCGATCAAAATAGTCATTTAAAATTAACAAGCACTGATTTAAAAACTGCCTTCTCTATAATTTTGGCTAAAAAGGGTAAATTTGAGATGGATGATGCATTCAATATGTTCAGAACATCAGTTTCAGTGGAGTTACTAACATTTTTTAAAAAGTTAGTGGGCAAACTTTCAAGACAACAAGTGGATGAATGACGGTGCTGTACTGTTTCTAATAAGCTATCTCTGTTGATGGGGCTGAACTCTGACATCAGGACTGGTTTCCTTGAGGGTGTAATTGGGAAGGAGAAGGTTTGAGCTAATCTCACGTCTGATACCGTCAATTTTATTTTCAAAAAAGGACACAAATTCATCACACTTTTCAGCTGTGAGAAATTCAGGAGCTCTCTTTACTGTAGCAAATAAAATGCAAGCATCATTTTTCTTTTTGTTTATGATTCTGGAGAAAAAGGATTGTCTTCCTTTGCAAACTGTATCGTTGTAGGAGTGGAGCGTGCCTTTGTAAATATCATAGTGTATTTGAAGTTTGGTTTTACGCCATTTGCATTCAGCTTTTCTGCGCTCTCTTTTCCTCAGCCTTACACTTGGATCATGTCTCCAGGGTGCTTTTTGTTTATAATACTATAAATATTTCACCGTTGTTGTTTTTTTTGCTGAGCATTAAGGTTGAAGAGTTCCACACGCAGTCTACCTCCTGAGCTGCTCATCTGAATATCAAAAAAAGAAGAAATGAGCAGAAATTGGGACCATTTTGCTATAGAGCATTATATTATTCATCTCATTACATAAAGGGCTATAAAACACAGAATTAATTTCATTTTCAATTTAGCCTAAATTGAAACTGAATGAGAATTATACTCTTGTGTGGTGCAGCACTGAACCTTTAAGTTTCTAGAGTCAGTAGGAATGAACCTGATTTAACTGCACACTGACATCTTTTGTATAATTCTAAAGTCTAGACCATGTATCAGCAGCCTTCCTTTTTAATAAAAATGATTTCTTCTTTTGTATCTTTATACCTCACCATATCTATTTTCTAATGATTGAGAGCAAAGACATTGCTTTTTGATTAGTGAGATAATATAGAAGAGTTTTTCATTTTTAAAGTAGTGAGCATTCTTGTCCCTGTAGTGTTTTTCCTTATTTAAAGAGGAGGAACAGAGAAGCAGGATTCTCATATTTCTCTTCATGTGTTGCACACACGCGCACACGGGAATAAAAGTGAGATGGTTCACTAGCTGCACAAAGCTATTCTCTTTATCATGACAGCCAGTGAAGTGGTTCCTACATGAAGCTTCAGCATCTGTTCAAAGAAGCATGGAATTAGTTTCATATTTCTTGCTTTCTTTTGTTTTCTGCTCATCTCAGGCGTCATGCCAGAACCGCTCCTATGAACAGATCTCTTCTTATGTGGCACGTACAAGAGATTTTAAGAGAACTTGATGCACTCATTCATGTCGCAAATCCGTGGGTGACCTTTTGTCCCGGGCTTGAACAGATATTTCAGATAGTTGACAATGATGAGAGAAACGTGATGAAACCTTTGATCATCAATCACAAACTGGGGTCTTAGATCTCACTGTGAGAAACATCCATCGATGGTCGATTTAGGGCTTTTGCCACCAAAGCCAGGCTAAATTCAGACATTTAAGACTACATGCTCATCATCAGAATATTACATAAAATGACGCAAAACACACTTGTGAGGTAGCATAATTCCACAGCCACTCAACTACTCCACAACAAAAACATTTTCTGTGCCTCAAGGTCACTTTCCCACACAAGCAATCCTAGTGTTAATGTTAGCATGCTAAGATGGTGAACATGGTAAACATTATGCCAACTAAACACCAACATCATGTAAGCATGCTGATGTTAACAAAGCACCGCTGTGCTGTCCTCACAGAGCAGTTAGCACGGCCTTGTTTAGACCCATCTCACACTGTGTGACACAATGAACTTGTAAGATTATCACTATCACACAGTGTGAAAGCACCATGAGGTTGTTAAGGTGCTTTATAGCATCTAACTTCACATCAAACCAATCCCTCTTAATTTCTGCCACTGTGATGATTTTGTAATTGTTTCGGGCCCCCTGTTACCACTACTGACACTGCTGATCTCCAACAGTAAGTTGTGAAGCTCTGCAGTATGGAATTCCTCTTTTTACTCTTTGGGAACATTTTTGTGAAGGAAATTTGCCCACAAATGAAGCCAAACATAGCGGTTTAGGTTGTTGATTATACTAATTATAACATTTCATGAATGTGCTCCTCCTAAAGTTTGTGCAGTTAAGAGGGTTAAGAAGACAAGAATGTACAAGGTTCATTGTGCGCACAAGACTTATAAACCTTTTGTTGGGTGTTGTTATTCCAATAAAAACACATTTGTTCCATTAGTTTGCTCTCTGTCACCACGGTTGAGCTCTGGCTGTGAAAAAGCATGTGGAACTATTTGTCGGCTTAATCTAATTGAGCAGCTGCAGCACAGTAAAGCAGCCGACTTGTACATATGAATGATTGATGATATGATTATAATGATAGAACTGTAGTCGCATTTGGAACCCCAACCTTTAAAATAGCATTGAAGCCCAGGAGGGCTGTTTTTTAAACTAAAGGTTGGGACCTGTAAAGGGAGGTGTGTCTGCTCCATTGTTGGTGGGCCCCTCCATGACAAGAGCAGTGATAAATTTTAATGAAGAGTCCCAGGGCCAGAGAATAAATTTCTCATTTAGGTCCTGGGCTGAAAGAATTTTAACTACTCCTACTTTGGAGAAAACAGAGCCGTAAATTTTGCTCCTTTATTGATTCGCTCCCTTTCTTTTCCATTTCTGTCTCTCTTCCTTCCTCCCTTTTCCCTTTTTGCTCTTTCTTCTGCTCTACCCTGACGTCTATTTACACTCTTTTCTCATCACTCTTCCTCCTTTGCTTTCTTGACCTCCCTCCTTCGCTCTCTCTCTCTCTCTCTCCACAGATATCGGAGCCTGAAACATTTCAACTATGACATTTGCCAAAGCTGCTTCTTCTCCGGTCGCGTCGCCAAGGGACATAAGATGCAGTACCCCATGGTCGAGTACTGCACTCCGGTATGAATATATATTTCTACTCTGCTATGTGCAAATGAAATGTAAATTTAAAACGGTGAAGATGTGAATTTAAGGTGCCAGACTCACTGAAAATAGTTTCTCCTCTCCTGGTTATGACATGAAAATCACTCACACTATCAGATCTGCTAAAACTTCACCCCAATAAATGAATATTGCACAGACTGGAGTGTGCAGATGTTTTCTTGCCATCGTATCATAGCTCCTACACCCTCAATAAGCCGTTATTTAATAAGCAGTGATCTTTGTATAATGGATGTCCTCCAGTTATTAATGCTAATAACCCTGTTTACCAACTAAGATTCATATCTCCAACAAACATGAGTGAAATTATAATATATATTATATTCTTATAAAAAAAAAAAATTCTGTCACAGTTTCCCAAATGTCTTGTTAGATAGTAGTTTGCTATCACAAAACAACAGAAAAGTAGAAAATCCTCACATTGAAGAAGCTAGAACTAGTGAGTGTTTGGCATTTTTGCTTGAAAAAAATGAAAATATTAAAAATATTCTATATGTATCTTTTTTTTATCCACCCCTTTGTGATAGTCAAAAAATTTTAAGTTTTTTACAGCTCATTTTACAGCAGTATTCACAGTGTTGATTAAAGTTGCACTAATCAGTATTTTTATATAAAAGGAGTAGTTGCACAGTTTGGAAAATTCACTTATTTATTTTCTTGCCTACTCTTGAGTTAGCTGAAAAGATCAATACCACTGCACACAAAATATGAAGCTAAACCCAGGAGATGGTTAGCTTAGCTTAGCACAAAGACTGAAAGCAGGTTAAACGGCTAGACTGGGTCTGTCAAACAGAAATGTCATGTTTGTGGTTCTATGTGGAGTTCTGTGCTTTAACTAGATTTAGAGTTAATGGTGGGTGGTTTCTCTTTGACCGTTCAACAGAGCCAGGTTAGCTTTTTCTCCTATTTCCAGTCTTTGGCTAAGCTAAGCTAATTGGCTTGCTAGCTCTAGCTTAATAATTAATGTACCAACATGAAAAATATATCAATCTTCTCATCTAACTCTTAGCAAGAAAGCAAATGTGTGTATTACCAAAAATCTTCAATTCTATTTTTAGAATTTAGTTTTAGCAGCTCATTGTTTTGGTTTTGCAGCCCAAAACTTAACTGTTTTGTTTCAGTCTTTTAAATCTTATCAACCCAATTTCCAGCAGCAGGCCACCAAGCCACTATACACTATTTTGTAGGCTATGTGTATTTTTCTCAGTAAGAGGAGACCAAAACTGAGCTAAACAAGTGGACACAAACATGACTCCAAATGAATGATAATGTTGCTCTGTGTCTCCTAGGTGTGTTAATAGGCATCTGTTTGCTAACAAGTTTCCACTTCCACTAACACCATGAAATGTGAATGTTGTGCTTACAGTTTGTTCTGCTGCCCCGAGTGATAATAAACTATTGTTGCTTGTTTAAATTCCTGGAATATGACAGTACCCTGGTGTCTTTTAGTTGTGTTTCTCCACAGTAAACCCTGCTTCAGTGCTAAACCAAGAGCTTTCCTCTGGTGTAGCAGTAGACCTGAAGCTGTATTCTAGTGAAAAGAGAGGGTTAAACAGTGATGTCTTCAGCCCAGGCCTGAGGCTAAAATAAAGACACTGAAGCTCTGGCTGAGAGTCATAAATCTGTTTCCTCTTTCTTGTAACTGTAATGGCACACTCAGACCTGACAATGAGGGCATTAACTTCACTGACTGGACGTGTGAATAAAGTCAAAGGACTTGAAATAAATGAGCAGCGTTTTCTAAAAGGTGTGTGAGTGTATGTGTGTGTGTGTGTGTGTGTGTGAGCCCCACTCCCTCTGGAGTTAACAAAGCCACCTTTGTGCCCCGTCTCTCTCCAGACTACATCAGGGGAGGATGTCAGGGACTTTGCCAAGGTGCTGAAGAACAAGTTCAGGACCAAGCGCTACTTTGCCAAACACCCACGCATGGGCTACCTGCCTGTCCAGACCATTCTGGAGGGAGACAACATGGAAACGTGAGTATCTCTCTCTCTCTCACAGACACATCAGTTGTGATTGATGCCTCATATTGTGGAAGGATGTGAGATAAGGTAGTTTGACATTTCAAGAGTCAAGAACTTTGAGAGGAAATCACTGAATTTTTCAAATAAATCTAGAATTTATAAATATAAATAGAGCCTGACTGATACTGGATTTGATCAATTTGATCTGGTATGTACTTAACAGGACAATTTACGGTTAAATAAACCACTGGGTCTTGTGCAAGAACTAGTGAAACAGCTGAGCCAATTACAGTGGAGCATGACAACAATAGCTCAACAAATGGAAACAGCTTCTCCAAGAAATCCTGATGTTTTATGGATGTAACATGGAGATGTTATGATGATCTCAACCCACCACTATTTTATTCACAATTCTGCTGTATATCAGTGATCACATTATATCTTCACTGATGTCATACAGCTGTATTTGCACTGTCATACATTTCAAGAGTAAAACATTAAATTTCTGTTTCCAACATGTCCTTCCTAAACAGACAGAATGGTGGACCAGGCTAGTGTGTGTGTGTGTGTGTGTGTGTGTGTGTGTGTGTGTGTGTGTGTGTGTGTGTGTGTGTGTGTGTGTGTGTGTGTGTGTGTGTGTGTGTGTGTGTTTGTGTGTTTTATAGCAGCCCGGTGTCATTTGCGTGTGATTCAATCAAAGTGAGCACAGTAACAGTCACGTATAATGCCATCTCTGTCACACATACATATCAGTCCTGCTGCCTTCAGATGCTGCAGGGATTTAATAAAGTGAAGGAGCGGCTTTTCATACAGTATAAACTGCTGCAACAACACATAATGTAGCACATAACATTAAAATGTTATATGCTACATTAAATGTTATTTTAGAATAATGATTTAAAGGCATCCTCCGGTTAGAAAGTGTTTCATTAAAACAGTTTATTCAAGCATTATTCTGTTATTGCTGCTCATTCGCTCTCTTTAGTCTGCTCTTGTTTACACAATCACCAGATCGGCAGCGGAGTGACGTTGCACCAGAAAAAGATGTGGTTCTGTCACATGTTCTCAGCACAACATCTAAGACCCAATTTCCATCAAAATACCAACAACTCATTTTGTGCCACCTCTCACTTGGAACACTCCTCTTGGAGCAAATGTTATCAGAGGCCCACTGTCTCTAAATGACCTCAACCATACAGTATATATGCTATTTCTATACAGTAACTTCTTGTTAATTATTGGCTGATACTATATACCTACTATAAGCTAAAGTCAGTATCAACTGTTCATGATTATCGGAATCCAGTTACCCTTAACACCGCTATTGACTAAAGATACATACAGCAGTCAGCAAGCAAATCAATAATAATGTATGTATTGGCACCTAAAGAGGAATGAATGTCTCAGTGTTATTCAAGGCCAACTGTTCAATACTGTAGAGCAGATATGGATATATGAAATGTAGTGCTGTGAGAAGCTTATTGTCAAAGAAAGAAGGAACCCAATATTTTAAAGCTTTTATACAGTTATGGTCTGTAAGTGATGAATGAAAGGCTTATATGAGTGTTTAAACATGTGCACACACAAGTCTACACATGCACTCGGTATTTTTATATAGGATTAATGTGCTGCTGTGAATTATGTGTCTGTGCTACAATGCAGCAATGCACACACACAGCTTTTATATTGTGTTTGTGTGTTGTTAAATACCTCACATCATATGATTGCTGTATTATTCCTGAAAAGGTTTGCTCCTTTTACTGACAGGTCAATCAATAATCAATAGCTTATCAATGCTGATGGTTTGTGTGTATGAGCGCCCGTGCTGTACCTGTGCACAATAACTCATATTTGATCACGCTGTATTGTTTGTGTCAATCTGGTCTCACAACTCCCCCTGTTGGCCCCCCGCTGCTTTCCATGCTTTAGCTCCCATCATGCCTTGCTGTGCTGTGTCCTCCCACTTCCTGTGTCATCATCTCACGTTTTTTTGTCTTGCAGTCCTGTCACTCTGATCAACTTCTGGCCCGTAGACCATGCGTGAGTACCTGGCTTGCACATGCACACACACACGCACACACACACACACAGCACCTGTACATTCTCAGTCTCATGTTCAAATATTCTCTCTCTCTTCTCTGTTCTCTCTGTCAAACATGATACATGATTTCCTTCTCCTCTGTTAATCATACACACATTCTTTCTGTCAGTCTCAAACACACAACACACACTCACCTCCAATCATTTCATACTCATTGTGTAGTGTCATGTTGTTTGTAGTTCTGGTGGGTTCACATCTCAACAGTTTCTTGCTGCTGCTTGACCCCACATCATCCTGCAGATCTGTGATTCACGATGAGTCACTCCACTGATATTAAACATGCTGGTAGCCTTGTACAATAATGACATCATTGTTAAAGGGCAGGTTGACAATTTTCAAGTCTGTCTTCGAAGAATAGTCAGATGCCCATATGAACACAGTTTCTTACTTTTGGATCATCCTGACACTTTCCTGGCTCTGAACAGATAAAACTTCACAACGTCAAGGTGCCCTTGTAAAGGGAAGTTTTCAGGATTTTAAAGAGTCAAATCCTAATTTTTCAAGGACTAAAACACTGCAGGAGAAGTTGTTCGATCCTTAGAGACTCCTGGTTAATGATCTCAAAATACTGATCTTTCCCTCAGCAGACGAGGTGTGAGATCTTAGATCCAACATGTCTTTTGAAGTAAAGGCAAATGTATTCCAAGCCGGGAGTACAGGATACAAGCAGGGAGCTTATTTACAGAGCATCTCACACCGCCACACATCTGTGCCTTGTACTGTCGCTCCCCTCATAGCTCTCCTGTGGATTCATGCTGCTTGTGCATGTGTGCGTGTGCATCAGGATTAATGAGTCCCTCCCGCTTGGATTCACGAGCTCTATCTCTCTCCTCCTCTTTCTGTTTCTCTCTCACAGGCCTGGATCGTCCCCTCAGCTCTCACATGACGACACACACACTCGGATCGAGCACTACGCCAACCGGTAACACACTATCTGCATTCAGCAGCGGCTTCTTGCAGCATAGGCTCATTGTGTTTGTGAACAGGACGCGGGAAAGTAACCTTCCCCGTGCTCTACTTTCTGCATTCCCTGCTGCTGTCCTCAACCCTACGAGCGTTGCAGATAATGGCTCCTCCAGAGAGCTCTCCCAGACACCAGGAACATTTTGATTGATGTGATTTGGAATAATGAATTTGGAGAAAATGCTAAAGCGCAGCACACTTCCTGCATTGGGATGCGTGTCTTTCCCCCGCTGTGTTCATGCAGCCGCTAACTCACGGGGGATCAGTTGTCCTAATTCTTTGCTGATGCAGTTCTGGGGAAACTTTCGGTCAACATTCTCATATTTATTTCACTTAATAAATCTAAAAGTTGAGCACAACAATCATTAAAGAGCTTTGGGTATTTTTAACGCTGTTAATCACCAATTAAAAGAGCTTTTACCTTGCAAAAGTCAGATTATTCCCCACACACCACGGTTTGAAATTCACAGCAGATTGATGTTCAAATCAATCAGCAGCTTTAAGTAATTTGTTTTCCCTCCCCTGTTCACAACCCAGTGAGTCTATTTTAGTCATTTAGTGTGAGTAATCTTATTAAATGCTAACAATGAAGATGTGAAGCTACCTTTCAGGCACATGTCATATCCAGTCAGTTTTTTCTTGTTTCGTTGACAGAAGCTTTAATATAGAGGACAGTTCATGTCAGATATCTTCTATACAACACTGACGATTGAGTTGAAGGTACAGGAAACTTGATTTAAAATAGTTTTTCTTCCAAATCTGTATTATGTACTGTGCAAAGCATTTGACATCACAGAAAACAACACAAAAAAGATATTTCTCATGGAAGTCCATATGTCAGGATGGTATGGACGCTACAATTAGATGCAAATAAAATCAAGAGGATCATGATAATGACCTCAGAGCCTCACACAACAACAAATCCACATGTCTAAGGTTACTATGGCAATACACAAACATAGCACACAGTGTGATGCTTAAGCCAGATGAGCCTCAATGACCAGAACAGAACATTGATGGAACACAGAGCATCAATAGGCTAAACCTGAAGACTGAGACCACTTCAACAGCCCCAAATGCATTACAAAGTCTGTTTCACCATGCGTGTAATTGAGACAGGCAGAGAGAGAGAGAGGCTTTAAGGTGCTCCTAAAACAGCTGTAACAGTAACACGTGTAGATAACTCAATAGATCATCACTCATTTCATTAGGAAAAAAACTCTGCTGCTGCATCGCCTCCAGAACTAAATTGTTTACCACTGAAGGTAGTTTTGTATCCAATTCTGCTGAAATTGATGTTGCACACAAACATCTCTTTTCTCTGTCATTTGTAAAAAGCTACTCGGTGAAGAATTTGTTCAAGGTACATGTTTCTGCAAAACCATCTGAGAAGTCGTCCTTGGAAACTGTTTGGAAAAGGGCAGGCACTTTCAAAAAAATACCTGGCAGGTGATTGGATGAACCATCTGTCTATCACAGCTAACTTCAACCAATCACATCAATGAACCATATGATGTAGTATTGACTGACAGTTTATGACATTTCTAAGAGTTAATGTCACAAACATAATTGACATCTGTTTAGCCACAAATTCATAATTTAGTGTTTCCTGTACCTTTAACAGCAAAAACAACTCATTCTATATGAATATTTCAGTTATTTATGGCTGTATATGCCAGTGCTTTGAAAGACGTTTATGCACGATTGTTGATTATTTTGAGATGGACAATGGGATACCTTGACAACAGTTTTTATTATTAACATTTGACATTTTATGTGAATATTTCCTTCAAGTAGAAGACATCACTACATGGAAGTAAAACAGTACTCAAGCTAACTTACAGCCAGCAGCAGTGTTGGTTTTAAATGCCAAATGTGCTGAAACTAATTCTCCAGTTCAGTCAGGTAATAATGAAGATGAAGAATGATGTAAGGCTAAAGTAAAATGTCAAGATATCCCTTTGCATACTGTAGAAACTGAATTTGTACACATGATAAAGTGATGCATTGACTTTTTGGTGAATAAGCGCTCTGCAGTGAGAGTCCAGTATATGCATATGCTAATGCATTTGAGGTGTTGCTTGTACCATTCAGTGCGCCAGCATGTACGCTCCAAAGCCTCATCGATACTGGACTCAAAAGAGAGAGAAAACCCATCAATATTGTTGTGGTGCCACACTGAGTCAATCAGAGCTTATTCACCAAAACATTTCAGTGTTCTTCCAGTTTGCAGTGATCCCAGAAACCCACCGCTGAGGGACAAGAAGCAGTCAAATCAATCAAACAATGAGTCAATCAAGCAGTCGATCAATCAGTCATTTAATCAGTCAGTCAGGCACTGTTGGCATTCCTCAGTGGAGTCCGTGTGAGGTCTGAGCCACAGGCTGAGTGTTTGATCCCTGGCAGAGTGTTTGACACCACTCACTGTTGCCTTGAGCTAACCCACATTAATACACACCAACACATACTGACGGACACACACATGCTGAGTCACACTCCCAGCTCCAGGCCCTGTTCTCTCAGCCAGCCCCTGTCGCGTCTAGATCTAGCGGATTCCAGATACTATCCAGCAGATTAAAGGAAGGTGGTAGGGTGAAGAAGTAACATAATTAAGCCTTGGGTGAGCTGATGGCTTCCAGGACGCGAGGTTATCTCTTGTTTCTGTAGCGCACAGCAGCTTATGAGTACAAATACACCTGCCTGGGCAGATGCTGCTTAAATGCACACTACCCCAAAATCTCGATAAATTCTGGGCAGACACTCCGACCATCAGGAAAGTGATCTAGAGGTGATAGCAACATGGCAATTTCTCTCATAGATCTGTTGGAGAAACACAGCCAGAGGGTGTGTTTACAGGGTTCCTCTTAGTGGCCAAACACTGGTTTCTTTAATGTTAAAAAGATACTTCCAGTCATTTAGGGGTTAGACTAATTAAACAATACATCTTGCAGTATGCTAGAGCTGCAGTCTGCAAGTTACATATTTTCTGACTTAACTCAAGGTCAAAGATTATAATCCACAGACATCACTGTCAACACTTTTCAGCAGAGCTACTTTCTAGAGGAAACAGTCTCTATGAAACTGTTGACAGCGGTGTCTGTGAGTCATCCTGACACTATTAGGACACAAAATTCTTTTCACCTCCACTGTATCGGAGTGGCAACAGAAATGTCAGAGAATGATATTTCAAAATGTAATAACACTGGGAAAATGTATTTTTAATTTCATGCAGCCTTTAAGCTAAGCTCTCCTACAATCTTCCCGTTTAACTTTCATCAAAAAAGCAAATAAGTTTCCATGAAAAGAATTCAAAAACTAACTTTAGTGCTATTTTTTAAGAAGCCAGTGTTTGTCCATTAAAAGCTCCTCTTTACTAATGCAGTGTTCCTGTGTTTGGCATATATTGTCATTATATTTTAGAGCCACATTACATGCAGTAATCTTACAGTCTTTGTGACCAACACATCAGAGATTCAGCCAGCGACGACTGTAAATCAGTTACAGAGGCGGCTGCACAAAGTGAGACATATTAAATTGAAAACCAATTAGCGGTGTTATGTGTTGAAGGTCTGCCACTCATTACTTTCATAAGGCAGCTTTCAAGGCAATATTAGCTGACTTGTATAAAATACAAAGATGCCAGATACTGTAGGTGCTGCTTGAGTTTGTAGTGTTTCAGTTGTAAACACTTTCAAATAGGCTGCAGACAGTGTGTGGCTGTATTCCTGCCGCTGTTTGCACACAATTAGTGTTGTGTAACACCAGGCCTCCTTTTTTTCATTCTGTAAGAAGCAGCTTCTACACAGATGGAATTTGCAAGGTTAAATAAGCCATCACAGGAAACACGAAGCCTGAAAGTGGGTTTGGCAAAGTTTCATTTTAAGTTGAGTGTTTTCATATCGATCTGCACATCAGGTTACACTCTGAAAAGCCCTGAATCATTGCAGTAACAAATATGAATTCTGTTTTGAGGTGGATTTTCCCTCTAGAATAATCTGCTAACTGCTGGACCTTTTGGTTTTGGGACTGACTGCTCTGTTTCTTCCCCCTCCGCAGGTTAGCAGAAATGGAGAATCGTAATGGCTCTTATCTGAATGACAGTATCTCACCCAATGAGAGCATGTGAGAACCGCTTTTTGTTTGCTTGTTTGTTTGTTTGTTGTTTTTTTGTTTTGCCAACCTTCTCACTCACTGATTGGCCGGCTATGTGTGAACTGGCTCTGTTGTCTTTGTTTCCATTGGCTGGTTGTGATATATGTCAGTGACTGTTAGACTATTCTGGAGACAAGCTCATATTATGGATTTATTCTTGTTTGAATTATCATATCCTACATAAACATAAACATAGCTCTGTATAGTTGAGCAGAACATAGTTGATAATATCAGCACATCTCACATGATATATTCATGTTGTCCTCAGGGGTAAGATTTTCTGATACGATGTATATATGCAATAATAGACTGTATTTGTCCTCCGTCACACTTCTTATCACAAAGTAGCATTCATGTATTCATATATATTTGTAATCTGTTTAAAGTCATCACTGTGACCATGCATTTGCTTTCCCTGATTCCCCTTTCTAAAAAAAATATATTGTATTTAGCACCTGCAAAGAGATTCTTTTAAACACGGAACAGAGAGAGGGACGTAAACAAACTGGCAGGTGTTGAGTTGATGACAATCTTGGCCTACGTGAGCATTACTCTTCTCAATTTCTCTGCGTATGTAATCTGTAATTTTGAAAAGCCAGAGCCTCCAGTTGAAACTCACAAATTCTGTTAAGGTTTTTATTTTGTGTATCGGTGTTACTGATCACCTGCAGCACTCTAAACTCTACAACATAGCCATTTGATCATTTTGACAATAGGAGGCAAACATTAATATAGAAAATGCTCTACATTGTTTATCACATTTATTGCTTCCAGCTACAGGTTGAAATCATTATAAATTTAAACCCATCAGATATTTTGACTAGTCAGGCAAAATAAAAATAAAAAATAAGACATCACTTTTTTAACTTTTGATATTTCTAAATTAAATAATAAATAACAAGCCGCTTAATCTGCTTTGTCTTAAACTCCTGACACACACAGACTCTCTATACTGACAGCCAGCTGTCTTGAAGCTTGTTACCACTACATGCCAGTTTACAGTCAATCAGCACAGTGAAATAGAAAAATAAAGAAAATAGAAAACAGCATTACAAGGAAATTAGAAGGTAAAAAAATACACAGTAGCTGTTAAGGTCTAGTCTTCCTGTCTGAAAATATAAATTCTGTGAAGCTGGAAGCATGCAAATGAAGGGAAAATAACACAAAATGTTCCATAAAACTTGAGTTGAACAAGTGTGGACAGTAAACAACACTCAGAAGTTGCCATCACAATTGCTAATAGAGCATCAAGCCCAAAGATTAGTATGTATTTTAGTATGTTATGTATCTCATATTCATGTCTGTGTGCATTCTGTCTTTCGCCTCGCTGCAACATGAATATCATTCAGGGATAATAAGAGTAAAAGTTTGAAAGACTAGCATGTATGAAAGATGCACATTGAATTTAACCTGCTAGATAAAAAGCCCATAATTTAAAATAAAAAGTAAAGAATTTCTCCAGTGTAACACATCAACATAACTTGTAAAATGCAGCTTGGTTGATGAAGCATAAAAGATGAGCAGAGAGCACCCAGGGGCCGTTTTGAACCGGGCCAGCTACACTCCCTTCCCATAATGAGTTTTACTTTCAAGTCAGCAGTTATCTTGAAGGGGATTTGTTGTTTAAGCAGCACATATCTGCAGCTCTGTTAGTATTCAGAATGGAGGATTGGCCGAGCTGAAAGCGGCGCGGTGAACACAGCGGCATCTAAATACCTGGCTTTATTAAAACCCTCCCAAACATCTCGGGCCGCGCGCCTCAACGCTCACAGTTGGCAGAGCGTGGCCAATCGAATCGCTCCGAAATCCAGCGTTCCAAATAGAGTTCAGGACAAATGTGTTGTGAAGACGACACCCTGGCCCTCTCTCTGTCCCTGCTGTGTTTTACACTCTTCTTCTGTGGTGCAGTCCTGTGTCACTGCTGCTGTTTCATCCACTTGCTGATTTTCTTTTTCTCCATTTTCCTCCTCTGTGTGTGTGTGTGTGTGTGTGTGTGTGTGTGTGTGTGTATGCATTTTTGCAACCATGTGAATGTGTGTATGTCTGCCCATCACTGGTGGGTGTGTTTGGCGTGTGTGTGTGTGTGCGTTTGCAGCGATGACGAGCACATGTTGATCCAGCACTACTGCCAGTCTCTGAACCAAGGCTCTCCTCTCAGCCAGCCCCGTAGCCCAGCCCAGATCCTCATCTCCATGGAAACGGAGGAGAAGGGAGAGCTGGAGAGGGTCCTCAATGACCTGGAGCAGGAGAACAGGTCAGTGGCATCATTTATTTACCCCAGTTATCTTAACTGGGCTCTAACTTAAATAGGATCAGTTGCCTAAAGTGACCTGATTTGCATAAACAACAAGCAGCTTGCAGCTTCCAAATAGTTTGTGTATTTCTTGAAACTGTATATTCAGTTTTAGGCGTTCTTAAAGTGAGACTGTAACTTGAGCTCGGTACTGAAAGTGCAATAAAACCCTTGCAAGTAAAGAGCCAATAAGAGTAATTTATTAAAACCCCTGTTCATCAAGCTTACATTATAGAAAAGTGATATTTTCAACTGATTTATCTATTGTCTCCTATCTACCATTATCTGTTTATCCCGATTATCCAGGGATCTTAACATTAGTCTAATTCTTGTTGACTTTCTGGCTGAGAAACCAGCCCCTCCCCCCTCCACCAGCTGTACCTTCCAGGCAGTGAATCTGTTCACATCATCAGCATAGGGAGGATGACAGAGGACATGATGGATGAGTGACAGTGACTGATTTCACTATGTTCAATCTACACTTAGTGTTTTTATGTCCAGAATCTTATTTCATTTATTGAGAATGTAGGTTTGTACAGTGCCTTGCATTCACCCTCCGTGGACTTTTTCACATTTTGCTCTGTTATAACCTGGAATTCATTTTACTGGGCTTTTTACCATTTGATTAACAGAACATGCATAGTGCTTCATGGTGTAAAATACTTTTTGTTGTGCCACAAACAAAAAAAGCAAACATCTGTTGAATGTAACAATTCACCCCCTGAGTCAATACTCAGTAAAACCACCTTTAACTGCAAACACAGCAGCAAGTCTTTTGGGGTATGTCTCTGCCAGCTTTGCACATCTACAGACTGCAATTTTTGCCCATTCATCCTGGCAAATAACTCAAGCTCAGTCAGACTGCATGGAGACAGTCTGTGAACAGCAATTTTCAAGTCTCGCCACAGATTCTCAATTGGATTGAGGTCTGGGCCTTTCTTAAGACATTAACATTCTTTGCCTTAAAACATTCCAGTGTAGTTCTGGCTGTAAGGGTCATTGTCCTGCTGGAAGGTGAACCTCTGCCCCAGTCTCACTTACAGACTGAAACAGGTTTTCTTCAAGAATTGCCTCATATTTGGCTCCATCCATCTTTCCCTCAATCCTGACCAGTCTCCCAGTACCTGCTGATGAAAAGCATCCTCACAGCATGATGCTGCCACGCCGTGTTTCACTCAGGATGATGTGCAGTGTTGGCTTTCTCGCCACACATAGCGTTTTGCACTAGGGCCAAAAAGTTCAATTTCGGTCTCATCTGACCAGAGTACCTTCCTCCACATGTGTGCTGTGTCTCCCACATGACTTGTGGCAAACTCCAAATGGGATTTCTTATGACTTCCTTTCAGCAACAGCTTTCTTCTCATCACTCTTCCATAAAGGCCAGATTTGTGGAGTGCACGACTAATAGTTGTCAGTTTAGGTGGATTAGATTTAAAGCTGCTCTGTGAGATATTCAAAGCTTAGGATATGTTTTTATAACCTAACCCTGCTGTGTACTTTTCCACAAGTTTATTCCAGACCTGTTTGGTGAGCTTCTTGGTCTTCATGATGTTTGTTTAGTAATGTTCTCAAACAAACTCTGAGGTATGCACAGAACAGGTGTATTTATATTGAGATGAATAATATATACACAGGTGGACTCTATTGAGCTAACTATGTGACCTCTGAAGGCACGTGGTTGCACTTATTTAGCCTTATTGAGGGCTTTCACAGCAAAGGGGGTGAATACATATGCACTCAATACTTTTCAGATTTTTATTTTGAAAACCATGTAATATTTCCCCCCAACTTCTAAATGACGGACTGTTACATACAACCCCAATAAAATCCATTTAATTTATGATTGTAACATGACAAAATGTCCGGGGAGGTGAATACTTATGCGAGCATACCAATAAGGATTATCAATAAGAGTAGTATTATTGATAAAATTCTAACAATACCCATCCCTTCTTGTGACTAGTGACACTAGTGAAGGCTTAATAAACGTACAATTCATACACAGCTTACATAAAACTCATATCACCCAACTAGCCTTGTTTAACTGTTGCACTCTTCTCTTTCATCTACTTTTTGTATCTCTCTGCTTTAGTTTATTATTATGATTTGTTGATTCTAAAGGAAAAAGATAAGTGTGCTTTAGCTGGTGTGTTATATTTACTGTATAATTTATCTGTTTTGCTAGGTTCTCCTCGACAATCAATAAAACAAAAGTTCAGCTTCTGTCCTAAGCAGTGGGAGTTTAATATTTCACACGGTGCTAGAAGCAGTCCATTGATTCCTCCGCTGTCCTCTCTGCAGGAAGCTGCAATCCGAGTACGACCGTCTGAAGAAGGCCCACGACAGGAAGGGCCTGTCCCCGCTGCCGTCGCCCCCGGAGATGCTCCCGGTGTCACCGCAGAGCGCACGCGACGCCGAGCTAATCGCAGAGGCCAAACTGCTGCGACAGCACAAAGGTCGTCTGGAAGCCCGAATGCAGATCCTGGAGGACCACAACAAACAGCTGGAGTCCCAACTGCACAGGCTGAGACAGCTACTGGAGCAGGTACATGTAATGAATATACTTTGATCCGGATTACACACATCCATTCACTTGTTTAACATTTTTTTAATTGACAAATATAAAGGTTGCTCCTCTCCTTTTCCACTAAGCCCTCGTTCCAAACATCATCAGGTTTTTTCTGTGCGTGTTAAATCAGTCTAATGTTTCACTTCATCTGTTATTCAGTCATATTACACAAGTAACAGAACGCAAGTTTAGCATTTGCATGTTAAGTTTTGCATAACACAGTGTTAGATTTTGTTGAAGGGCTTGGGGCCTGCTGTGAGTGGGTTTGTGATGTTAGGGCAGATCATCTGCTTAATTAGTGATAGTGAAAACAGGTGTGCATCATTAGGCGCTGTAGGCAGTGAGTGACTCTGCACTGTTATGATGTGGGAGGATAGGTAAAACTGTTCTGGAGAATATTACATTCTGTTAAATTTGGTGCATTCATAGCTGTGTATGTGAGCATAGAAAATACTATGAAATTATATACAAGCATTTGTCCTTTACTCATAATTGCTGCAAATCTGATGATGAGGAACCATTATCCATGAGCACTGACTAGTGACTTTAGACCTGTCAGGTGTAGGTTTTGACAACCCTCTAATATATTATTAAATACAGCATATCAGACTCTGTCAGTCCTGGACTTATTTATATCATTGTCCCTGATGAGTCCATCAACTCTAGTAGTTGGTTCATTTCTTTACCACATCCTGAGTTGAAAATAAGACCGTAAATGTCTGATTTTGACCTGTATCTTGTTGTTCCGTCAAATCAAATATTCACCAAACAAAACATAAAAAGTTATTTAAAAGTCTCTCAATTTGATCATGTGAGTTTGTCAAACCTGAATAAAGCTGCTTCAAATCCCTCGTTAGGCTGTTATGATGTAAAAACCAGCTCTTCTTCTCTCTCAGCATCAGCTGTTAAAAGATTCCCAGGCAGGACTCAAACCAGGGATGATGCAGTTCAAGTCCAGCTGGGGAACTTTTGTTGCATTTGGTTCTCCATCTTTCTCTCTACATACAATAAAAAGCTCAGTCTCAAAGTCTCAGAGTTGACGTGAACTCAGAGCTCAGACTTCGCTGCTTCCTCCACACTGTCTGACTGACTGCCAGTAACAGCTGACAGAGTATCTGGCCAACTCCCCACTCCCACACATACACTCCACTTCCCTTTTGACTCTTCTAATTAAGCTGGGTGGCACGGTTGCCAATTTGTTGTGTATCTAATGTGTGTGTGTGTGTGTGTGTGTGTGTGTGTGTGTGTGTGTGTGTGTGTGTGTGTGTGTGTGTGTCTCAGACGGATTCCAAGGTGAACGGCACAGCTCTGTCCTCTCCCTCCACCTCGTCCCAGCGCTCCGACTCCTCCCTCCCTCTGCTCCGTGTGGCTGCCAGCCAGACTACTGATACAATGGGTAAGAATACACACACACACACACACACACACACACACACTCACACACACACTCCCACTTAAATCCTTTAATTTGCATCCACCCTTTTAAAAGCATGGAGGATATAAATAGAGTGTGATTTCACAGCTTGCAGAGACCACGCTGTTGGACGTTGTTTGACATCAGACTACAATGCTCTGTTACATAACATATTGTGTTCACACTTCCCAAACACTTAACCAATGTGACTGGGCATTATTTTACTAGCCAGGATTCAGAAAGTAGAAAAGCTTCATCTCTCTCTCTCTCTGCCTCCCCCCCTTCCTGTTCCAGGTGATGATGAGCTGTCCAGCCCTTCCCAAGATGCATCTGGGCTGGAGGAAGTGATGGAACAGCTCAACAATTCTTTCCCTCATAGCCAGGGTATGGAATGTCAATTTGTTTTTGTAAACAATATCCAGTTTTTATTTCATTTCAGGCTGAGAAGTCAGATAAGTATCTGCAGTGATAAAGTATCTTTGCTCAGACAGTCGTCCCCGTTCCTGGAGGCAGAAAGGATCTGATTTGTTGTGATCTGATTAAAGTTCTGTTTTTTCCTTGGAAGGATAAAAGAATGTTTTTGAATTTAACCTTTTAAGTGAAGCTTTCCTTTAGGCTATCAACTATGAGAAAATATAAAAGTTAGACAGTTTGAGCTCATTAAAAGTGTAACTCGTCTAATTAGCAAACATAAACGGTGGGGGTGTGTTATATAAGCTCTACAGGTGGCTGTAGCCTAAAGAAAGCAGGTTATGAAAGGTGCATGCTGTTCTCTGCCACAGTGATTTTTATTCACCCAATAAACTTTATTTTATTCATGTATTTACAGCCTATAACCATCTCTATATAGTGCTTCTTATTGGAGCTGGATTACAGTTGCAATTGCAAAGTAATGTTCTGCTGCACTGTAAACAGACACAACAGCTGCTCTTTTGCTGCATTTCTGACAAAGTAGCTGTTCAAGGATGTTTGCTGGACTGTTAAACCGCACCAGATGTTACCATGGTAACCACAGGTGTCACCAGATCTCCCGAGATATCAATCTTAAGGATTAAAACTTTCACTCACGTTCAGGAGAGCATCACCAGTCATACACAGACTCTCTGATGAGAACTTTTCATATTTGTCCTAAAATAGAACAAAGTAAATAATAAGAAGAAAAATCAATATTTAAAAATAAGGGCAAAAAGGTTAAATTAAATATGTAAATAAGTAAATAAATGAAAATAGGGGAAGAAAAAGAGAGCTTTTGTTGATAATGTGTCAGAACGTAGCTGTTGGAGCCTCGGTCCTTCATTAGATGTTATCTGTGTCACCCTTGTTTCAAGGCGCTTCATCATGCTATATACCAATATATGTGAGAGTGAAAAGGTTGTATATTGTATTTTTTATGCTCTCACTAAACTGTATTGCGGTGTATTATAGCTGTTAGCCTTAAGTGAAGAGTTTCTTGCCCTTCAGACATCTCTCTTCCTCTCCATTACTGAGACAAGGCTGATTTTTCCTCTTTCTTCCTTTCTTTTCTTCTTTTCCTCCTTTTCTCCATGAGCCAGGAGGGAGAAGGGGACACCCATGAAAGGTTAGTGGCTCAACTTTCTCTCTCCACCTTCTTCCTTGTTTTCCACCTCTCTGTGTATTCCCACTGCACAAGCATCACGTCTGTACCACCTCTGGCCACCAGCATCACCATCTGTACTTCAGCTAGAACATACATAGTAAAGTCATAATAAACAGAATTGGATTAATATTGATATTGAATTTTTTGGCTCTGTTATAGCCAATAGAAGTGTGCACAAAGCATCCAGCAGAGAGACATTATGGCAGAGTGGAGACGTCACGGTACAGTGATGCAGTGGAAAAAAGCAAATATCTGCCAACCCCTCCTCCTTCAGTCTTTAATTTCCTCTCCCTTCTCTGTCCTGTCTCACACCGCTGCTCTCTTCTTCACAGCGGGGAGTAGAGTGTGTGTTACTGTTGCAGCCTGCCATGTGTGTCTGTGTGTACATTTCACACTGTGTGAATGTTACACTTGAATGAGGTTCACAGTAAGATTCAACCACAATTTAATGTGATAGAAATTGTTTTGTGGAACATTGTTTCTTAAACATGAATCGTTTTCTTATGGGTTAACATTAAAAAAACCATCCAACAACGTTTCCTGTATGTGAGAATAGTTTTGACTAAAAAAGTATATTTATTTGTGATATAATTTAGAGCAGAATCTGAGTTAAATAATGAATTTTAACACATGGCTATTTGTCTCTTTGTGTTCTAATTCTGCACACTGAGGGAGCTATTGTAGACTGATAACCAGACTGAAATGCCATGTTGTTTTCACTACACTGATGTTTATTATTTTTTTTATATGTTTATTTTTTTATTTTTTTATTCAGAGATGTGGGCAGAGATTTAGAGATCTGAAACTGAGCTGATATAAAACTTACACAAAGGGAAGGAAGTTGGCTTGACTTTAATGTTTTATGATGCAAATAGCATCATAGGGTTGTTTTTGTAAGGCTGCAGGCAGAACATGCTGCATAGTGCACGACAAATCACCGTTTGGCTACACTTCATAAATCACACTTGGTCACACTAGAAACACTTTTTTGGGAATCTCAACATCCACAGCCCTTCATAATGTTACATTAATTCACCTTTTTATACGTTTCTGTTGGTCTGCGTCATGAAAAAAAAGGTTGTCAATACATATTTCTCGTGGCGTTGTCACTTTTCCTGTCATATGTCTGTCAGCTTGTGTTAACCTGCAGTGTGCATCACTACTACTTCTCTCTCTCTCTCTCCAGGTCCCAGCATTGGCAGTTTGTTCCACATGGCCGATGATCTGGGCCGCGCCATGGAGTCACTGGTCAACGTGATGACAGACGAGCAGAGCGCCGAACAGCACGAGGCCCTGCCCTTCTGATCCCGCCCCCGCCCAACCTTACTTCCTGCCTCCTCCCTCCCTCCCTCCCTCCCTCCTCCCCCTCCCTCCCTACCTATCGCATGCTTTTCTAGTCAAAACAACTGGATTGGAAACACAGTTTACAAAGAGAATATATAACGTCTATTTTTGTGAAGGATTGCGGTTCCAGCAACGACGCGTAAAAAACAAAAGAAAAAAAAAACATTATAACTTGTAGATTTCAGTAGTTTCTTAAAACGTCCTGAAGTTGTTTTATTATTAACAGAGGCTGGTTTTTAAACTTCTATGCAATTGTATAAAACAGGAGTGGGGGGGGGGGAGGGGGGAGACAAAGAAAGATGAGATACAAATAAGTGTGTTCAGTGTGGTCGTATATTTGCCATCTCTTTGTAATTTGGGGAAACAGCAAAAGCATTTCAGACATTTGTATCAAAAAAAGAATGATTGTAAATCATAAGGGTGCTTTCTAAGAGGAAAATGTCTTTCTATAACAGCGTACACTACTGTCAAGGTAATGCAGGCATCCTGGATCTTTACAGTACGTTGTCTGTGAGACTGTGTGTGAGTTTGTGTATGACTGTGTGAGTTTGTGTATGACTGTGTGTGTGTGTGTGTGTGTGTGAGAGAGACAGAGAGTGTGTGTGGTGGTGCCTAACTTCCACATAACATTACAGCTTTTTTTTTTTTTTGCTTTGGCTGACAAACCTCATGTTATATTTGAATTATTCAATCATTTACTCATCCGTCCGCCCGTCCATCCATCCATCCATCCATCTATTCATCTTCCCCATTGTTAACATCTCTATGGCAACAGATTTTATACCTGTATTTGTTTTCAGCTCAGTGTACTGTGTGCACAGACAGACAGAGTAAAAGGCGCGATTCAGAACTGAGACATGTCAACAAGGTCACTTGAAACATAATGCTTGTAAAAGGAAATTATTAGATGCACATCATTTGTTATTAGTCATTTAAAAAAAACTAAGCTTAAATCTTCTTTTTTTTCTAGAATAGTGCAAAAACAATCCATGAAATGGTGATAAAGTACAAACTGTGAGTAGTATCCATGTTATTTTTTAATAACAGAAAAGTTCAACCTGCATTTACAATGGCCTGTCCCTGTTTGAAATATTATTATTATATTTTAGGCCACAAGCAAATATTTATTGGCATTATCTTCCAGACTTGATGTAAATGTTACTTTACTCCAACAGCTGTGAGAAAAGCTGCAACTGAGCTGAGTCATAGTATGTTTGGCCATGCATATTCAAAGGGGTACTCCAGTGATTTAGTGTTGCTCTTCCATAAAGCTGCGGTAAGAGACAGACTGAAAAAGAAAGATCAAAATCAAAGCAGCAGAGGCTGAGATATGCTGACTCTTAGCTCCAGAACTGTTGGATACTGCCTATGATAACCCTGACTAGAGTTACACAGTATCATACAACTGTTTAGATATGTTGAGTAGCATTTCCCATGAGGAGCAAAAGGTCTTCATGTGTAGTCAATTAGGAGTGTACCCAGCTATTAATAGCTATTAATGCTATGGAGCAATGTTTTTAAGAGTCAAGTTAATAAATTGCAGATTGTTTTATGCTATTCCACTTATTGACAGTTGGTGGCGGTCCGCGCCAAGTAACGTAACAATGTACAAACAAAGGCAGTGAAGAAGAAGACTGCAAGCTAACAACAATAATAAATAAGGCAGGTTTCCAGTCCTTCAAAATATGGATTCTGAATATGATCCCTGAGGAAGGAAATGTATTCAACATGTTTTTTTAGTCCTTAAGAATACACACAATGTGATTTGGTGAAAAACTGTAATCATGACCTTGTTTACCAAAACCAAATTCCACAGGTACCTTTAACTGATGTTTCAAGTGGCTTCTTCAGTCACAGATGTGAAAATAACATCTTCTCAGTATTCTCTGTAGCCAGCATAACTTTGTTAATTTGATGATTATCCTTGTAGAAGAAGATTAGAGCTGCATTTTTTATGTCATCTTCAGTTCTGCATCGGGCCTTGACAGAATCTTTGAAAAATACATTTTGGAGTGCAGTTGGATGCAAAAAGCAAATCTTCCTGATTCTTGCACTGACATGTAAAGTGAGGATTTTAATTCTATCACTAAGATGCTCTGAAAGTGTCTTTTTAAGGCCTGTTGAGTACATACAGTACACTGTATTGGTTTATAAGTTGACAGTCTCTCCCTGTCAAAAGTACTGTAAGAGGAACTTAGAGGAATGTTTTATGAATTTTTAATTAGAATCTGAGCACTACAGTGTTACAAGGCTGCTAGCTTGAGATTATTTTTGAGGAACAAATATTTGAGTTCTAGGAAGCCCAGTAACGCAAGCTCTACCTCGTGTGAATTGTCCAAGTCCGGTTCGGAGACAATTTCTCTACTGTACTCAATCCTGCACTCCTCTCAGATTGTTGATTATTAATTGATTATTACTGGCTGATTGATTCACGTCAGATATCCTAATCGCTCCGTACATGTTCTACTGCACTGTAGGAGCCTCAAATCTGAATGTTTTAGATGCATTCACTGCATTTCTCATCTATATCAGAGATTTTATATGACTCAAGTATAAAAACATTTTACACAAATCAAATGAATCAGTGTGCACTACTGTCATACCTGGAACATACTAGATATTGTTTTCTGTGTGTGTTCATTCTAAGAGTGTTACATTTTGTCTTTGGTTAAAAGGGTATTTTGTTTTGTGCTGTGTGAGGTGTTACGATATTAGCATGTGTGACTAAATAAAATCCATCCTAATTTAATGTATAACCACTCAGAGAAGTCCGCGGTGAGCATCACGGCGTTATACACACGTGTGTTTTTGCCATCATATTCTTGCAGCATGATCCAAGAGGTTTTCGTTTTGATCCAGACACTGAATTTGATTGATTTCTTTGTTTGTTTGTTTTTTCATTTCTAACTTTTCATTGTCACATCATTTTTCCAATAACGCGTCAATACTTCACAACATATCAGATTCCACCAAATATATGCCTTACTACTGTATTATAAAATGCTTTACTGTATATCAATAAAGCACGCAGTTATGTTGAGTTGACTCGCCTCTTTGATTTGCTGTTTATTTTTTCACCAGGATTAGATTAAATGCTTGGTATAAATGCACAAACACATTTAACAACAGTGTTAAAAATCTATTGCATAGAAAGTCTGTTTACAGTACAACTCAATTATACAACTTTTACACTGACAGGACAAGGACACTCATATTCTTGGTGTACAATGAAAACAATTATATGAATGTATAAAAATGAAATAAAACACTAAATTAATTTTTCTAAAGTAGAAGAAAATATTTCCACAGAAACTGAAGCGTTTTCTGAAAACCACTGATGTCAGCTGTTGTCAAACTGATGTTTGTCCTTAACTCTCTGACATTCTGCTTCAGAGTAGAAGCAACAGCTTAGTGTCCCTTTTAATACAATATTTTTTATTCATTTATTTTTTTCAAGTGAAAATTTGCTGATCTGGTGAAATATATACACATCAACGGTGTTATATAATATAATAAATTACTGTACCTCTGCTGGAGCCCTTTCATTTTTTAAAGGCACATTCTTTTTTTCTTTTTTTCTCACCACTGCAAAAAGTTGTAAATACTTTATTGACATGGTATCACCTTATAAAGTTGTTATGGAAAACTAGTTAGCAAACAGTTGCTTATTTCCACATCCAGCAGACACAGAACAACATTATTCATTTGGAATCATGCCCGTGTCCACCTGATGAAAGGAAGTACAATATTCACTCTGGCTCTGTAGCTGTTTATTGCCTCACTACGTTGTGAACTCTGACAGTCTGCTGCTGGAAACAAATCTCATGAGAGAGCTGAAACTGAACCAAACAGTAAAGTTATAAGCTATAAAAATCAAAACAACGAGCTAAAAGAAGCTAAAAAGCTGTGTAGCGCTGAGGGGAAACTGCCTAGCTGGTCATAATTCTCTGTGGGTTCTCTGCTACGAGTGACACCTTTCACATTAGACATGGTCATTTGATCTCTTGTCAATGAAAAAATATTAATTGGAGCAGCTTAAATGATACAGTATACCTGTGTAAAAGGAACCACAGCATCATAAGCAAGTATAGTCTGTCTTTAAGCTGTTAAAATATAAATTTCCCTCTTTCGGTTTCTGATTTTTTTGCCAAAGGATAACAAGTCATTTATAGAGCAGATATGTATGCTGTAGTAGACAAATGCAATTTAATTTCAGCTGGGCTTCAATTATGACAAGCTATACATGAAGCAGATCAGTGCTTGAGGTGGGGAATTGTGGGTAGGCATGGTTGTAGTCCTTATTTTACACTGAAGAGTCACTGCAGTCTTCCACTTTGATCAAAGTTACTTGAAGCTTCTTTATCAGAAGTTATTCTACAAATAATTAGACTGAGTCAAAGTTTTGGACCACTCATCTCTTAGAAGTTTTATGCATTCTAGCTCTGACCCTCAGCACTAAGCTCTAACATTTTGCCCGAAAGCTCCACATTCCTCTCCACATGCTTATCAGAGTGTGTCTGAACGACCTCATCTTGTATGCGTATAGAATTGGATTGAGGGCTGAGTTGGCGTGCGAAAGCAAGATGGCTGCAAGTGTGAGCGTCATGGGCACCTCACACTGTGGACAGAGCAGCAGGACACAGTTGATGATGTGGATGGGCATCCAGCACACCATGAAGAGGAACAGGACCATGAACAAGGAGATGGCCTTCTGCAGCTCGTGGCGGGTGCGGGCGTTGGATTTGGCCTGGTTGGACTCTACTGGACGGGGGTCAGCAGGGTCAAGGCTGGTAGAAGCAGCTGAGGCCATCCTAATCCCTGGTTGTGGAAAGACAGTGGTAGTCTCTGTATCAATAAGAGACCCAAAGCTAGACTCTTCCCTGGCTCTATTTAAAACCCTCCCTTCAGCCTCACATCTACTCTTCATTTCCTTGGATTGTTGGCCGGTTCCTCTTCCTGCCCCCGTGTCTGCTCCACCTCCTGCGCTTCCCCCAGCAGATGAAACTCCAGTGTCCTCTGTCACAGTCCCAGAGCTCCCACAGCCAGCAGCTGTGTTCCCTGCGGTACCCCTGGCCACAGCAATGCGTCTGAGCTGGCGGCGAACGGTGAGGAAGATGTGGCCATAGATGACGAACATGGCCACCAGCGGCACCAGCAGGCAGCAGAAGAAGTTGAAGTATACCATGTAGCTCATGTCCACCACACAGGTGAAGATGCAGTAGCTGGAATGACAACAGGGGGGCGATGTGATATTTTCCTGCCTTCATTCATTCATCTATTGATTTCATGTTCCTGAAATGTTTCCATTCATTCATCCATTCATGTATTCATTAATCTCTTAATTTTGGGGTATCCTGTATTCTTATCAGTCATTCATCTATGAACACCATTCCCTTGCTGACTTCCCATTCACTCATTCATCTACTCAGTTATCCATTCATCCGTCCATTCTCCCTCCTCTCCACAACATCCTCTTAGAGTCTTACTTTGAGTCTGCTGGTTGTCTCTTCCAGTCCATGAGTGGCACAGATCCAGAGATGACTCCCAGGCCCCAGGTGACCAGCAGGGCCAGCCAGGCATTCCTGGGGCTCATGATACGCTGGTACTGGAAGGGCAGGAGGATCGCCACGTAGCGCTCCGCTGCGACCGCCAGCAGGCTCAGGATGGAGCTCTGGCAGAAAGAGGAGCATTTTTCAAGAATCACATTAAAAACATAATTGCATGCAATGTTCACTGTCCTGCCCTGCAGAAATCCACCTTAATTATCAGAACTAATTAAATTCTTTATCCATTATAGTCTCTGTAAATGCTGCTACCTGTGTGAGCACCATCAGGATGCTGAGCAGCACCAGACAGAGGGGCAAGTCATGGCGAGGTCGACCCAGGTCTGTCAGCACGGCGCAGGGAATGGCCACCAAGCCCACGAGGATGTCAGACACCGCCAATGATACCTTCACACACACATTACTCCTTTAGAAATGTACTTTTAATTTTCCTAAACCACATATGTATACATATATTTTAGTCTAAAACACAAAATGTGTAATACATTTCATTCATTACTGTATATTTGAACAGGCTGTATATACTGTACATAACCACCTGGCAGGAATAAAACAGATTTCCTCACCAGGAAGTAATTGGTGATAGTGCGCAGCTCCTTGTTTCTGGTAACAGCCAGGCAGACCAGGATGTTGCCCATGATGGCAAACACAGCGATAATGAGCTCGCTGGCAATATAAAACCCTTTAAAACTGGGTTGGAATCCATACGGCATCTCTGCTGTACAGCCTCCAGGTGTCACATTCATGATGACAGGGTTACAGATATTCCACAGTTATGGAAAACCTGTATACACGATATAGATTTTGTCTTAGAACTACTAATTGACCCAGTGATAAATATCAAGCTTCTGGTGCAAATATAATACTGTATAAGGATAATATTTTAAAGCAAGAATGCACAAAGCACTGCAGTAAACAAACTGAAAGAGAACAGCCTCTTGTTCACATTTTCAAATAAATGGAAAGAAACTTCGTCCACCATCATGCTTGTAGGCCCACTCCTTAAAATCTCTGAGCACAGAGAAACTTTCCACTTTCAGCAGATGAATGTGAAAACAAACTCTGCACATACATCAATTTGTACAGTGAAGCTCAAACATCCAGCTGTAGGAACAAGAAGAAAAACATATTTTTGAGTGGAAGGGGCCTTTAACTATACTTTCTCTATGCAAGGACAGACAAGTAGACAGGATATAAATCAATAGATAACACATAGTTATTCTGTATGTATACATAGATATAATACTGTACAATACCAAGCATAGTATAATATGTCAAGGCTCATGTAAACTCTCATTATGCTGAACTAATACTGAGAAGAGCCAGTTAAACCAGAGTTTCTTGTTCTTTTAAACTCTTTAAATTTCAAAAACTGTTGTATTTGTGTCAATCTGATTAAAGGACAATGGGTTCTCTCCACTTTGGTTTCATTTTACTTTGGAACACAAAGAAAATCACATGCAACAGGTGTACAAATCATCCATTTAATTTGCCTTCTGTTTCTGGTAAATACGTGTATAACATTCATGCCAAAAGAAAGAAAGAGCTTCTAAAATTCCTGTTGATTACGCAGTCTGAGGAGAAGAAGAGCGATATGAAGGGAGAGAGGAACAGTGGTTGTTATGAAGCTCAGCCTGCAGTCTTTGTCCTAACCAACTGATCTGTGAAAATTGTTCCTGATAAGGTACAATCACAACAACAACGGCACACACACACACATACAAATACACAAGCATGCAGAGCCAACTGTTCACTATTTGCACATACTGGTTGGGAGTTGACCCTGCAGCCTGTTGCTGTGCACAAATATGAATAGGGTGAACTAAAGAGACTCCATATATCAAATTAAAAAACATGTAAACCATAATTTTGCATCTGCCATTTTACATCCAGAACCATGAACTATACAACCATAGAGCAAAAACTGGATTTCTGCAGTTGTGCTGTTGTGCACCGTTCCTGCACCATAAAAGATAAAAGAGAAATAAGAACTAAAAGAGTAAAACTGCATATCAAAGAAAAATGTGTCAGCACTCAACATGACATCCAAACTAAACCTTTCAAAGCCAATATCACTGAGACAAATTCTTACATATTTATTGTGTTTGGTGGATAAAATGTTTGGATTCTGATGGTTTCTCACCTGCACTATACTTCTGGATCAGTCATCAGGCAGTCTGGCAGGTCCGGACCATCCAGCACAATAAAACAATACATCAGAGTTCACTGATGTGCAGAACAAACTGAGAAGGAACTCTGAAAAGATGCAGGACAAGTGAGATCTGCTGGGATGAAACCACACCTTCCTCTAATTTCCATCCTTCTTCTCTTCTTCTGTCCTCTGTTTCTTACATGGAAGATAAAACAGAGAATACACTGACTGTAACAGACCATGTCAAGCATGAGCCTGTTGAATGCAGGGCAGCAGTTGCCACAGTTTCTCTGGATCTGCTTTGACGTAAATCTCAAACCTGTTCCAGACAAAACAAACATGTCATATTAAACTTTTAATTATGTACGCATGAGCTACACTTTTATAGGGTCCAATAATCTGTGATATTACAGTCAAGGGAAGTGAATGAATGATACACATGATATGCAAGACAAAAAAGAGAATCAAGTGTACTCACATGACAAAAATAAAATCTAATTTTAAAAATTGACCTTATACAAATAACGTGCACACTCAACAGTGAAGTGGATACAAGGATAGTACTGGAAGTGTTATCATATTGTTCATTAAAGTTATTTCTTTCAGTGTGTTTATAACAAAATGGACAATGAATGAACAAATAAATGTAAAAATCCCCTTTAGATATGTTTTAAGACATACAGTTTAAAATACTGTAATTTAATAATTATTTGTGTTTAGTAGTTTTTCAACAAACTGAGTTAAAAATACGTTTCCTCTTTAATGCTACTTGATTCTTCTACTCTGATACAGTTCAAAACAAAATATTGTACTTTTTACTATTTGACAGCTTTAGTTACTGGGTACTTTTCTGGACACCTACATTTTTCATTAAATACCATATGATGAGTTCTATAAATTGCACTGCATTTTTAAAGATTAAACTTGAGTTTCCAGTCTTTTTCAGATTCAATCAGAGTGTATTTGGGGCTCCTTCTCATGTGTCGGATGTCTATGAGTTATTAACAGTTCCACCAAAAAGAGATTCCCCTCTAAACTTACCTCCAAAGAAAACTCACCTCCTTTATTTCACAAAAAATAAAGATTAGTGAAAATTCTAAATGAATCTAAATTTGTGTTGCAGAATTTAGTTTTCTGTCTTTCCTATCAGAATAATCATCTCATAACCCATCAGATTTATCTGATAGTAATTAAAACTAGCTTCACCTCGACCAGCTAGAGCAGTAACATGCTGTACACACCGATTCATACTAATTAAACATATTTCATATATCAGTCAGAGGGACACAGTGAAGTGACGGCTTAGTGAAGGCTTAGCAAACAGTCAGTTAATACACAGGTCAAAAAAACCCACATCACCCAAATAGCAACCCAAAACAATGAGTCCATTATCAAAATAGTTGGCGGTTAATTTTCTGTTGATCAACTAATTGATTAATTGACTGATGGCTGAAGCTCTATGAGCAACACATAGTTTTGTGTGGATATATAAATAGATGAATATACAATGTGTTATCTTTTTCATTTTTGTTCATGTGATTGTTTAGTTTTGCTTTCGGCTTCACATGTCAGCACTTCCTAAATGTCTTCACAGTGTCAATATTACTGTAATCAATAGACAGATTTCAGGTTTTGATTCATAACTTCCAAATACATTTCTTGTGATTGCAATCTTTTAACACAGTTTTTTATTGTGTTTTTAACAACTGAAACTTGTAAAACACAACTTTCCACATGAGAGGCCATACAGTATAGTAAAAGTATAATATTTTGAATTAAACATGTGTAATACAATAATGTCTTATGACATTAAAAATGTACAAATGTACAATACACAAAAGAATCCAACCAACAGAGAAAAATTAAGCAACAATAAATCTTAAAAAAGTTATTGCAATTTAATTTAATTTCCACTGTATAACACTATTTGACAGACATTAGACCTGTTTAAGTACTATTTAGGCTGAGATCAAGAGCACACAAAACCCATCAATAATCTGGCTCATTCTCTCCTTTCACCACTAGATGTCGACACAACTGTTTCCTGCCAGATTTAAGTTGATGTGCAACATTGCTTATTCACTTTTAAAGATTATATTCATTTCTCTGTTTTTTTATATTAAATATCGTTTTACGTTGTACACTTTTATTTATGCTTTTGTCTTTGTGATTAATTTATTTTATATTTTCTCCAATACTCCCTGTACTGCTATATGTATCGTACTGTTTGTTATTGTTGTTAATAAAGTTTTTTTTTTTTTAAAGACGCCAACCCGGAAGTTTTTACAGGTCACGTGACTGTAGTTCTCAGCGTGCAGTTGGGTTTATTTGAACACAGCAGAGCAGCAGCTAGTGTCTATCTATGATGCATTCTGCCCCTCTGGACAGATAATAAACGTGTTGTCAGAGATGTCTGGTTTCAGCGCTGAGCTCATCGACTATCTGGAGGGCAGAATAACTTTTGAGGAGTTTGACAAGAGGAGAGACGAGCGGAAAGCTAAGGTGAGTCTCTA
This sequence comes from Thunnus maccoyii, assembly GCF_910596095.1. Lineage (NCBI taxonomy): Eukaryota > Metazoa > Chordata > Actinopteri > Scombriformes > Scombridae > Thunnus > Thunnus maccoyii. The sequence goes on from NC_056556.1 coordinate 17,610,752, forward strand.
GTTACAGTTTAAGTTGGGGTAAATGGATGTCTTAGCTATCTAGCAGACGCGGTAAACTTACATTTAGTTTCAGTGTAACTATTAGACTGTGACGTCTGCTCGGTAATGTGCATTTCTGCTTCGGTCACATGAAGCTGATATTTTCAGCTCTCTGTTCTCTCAGGAGCCCTCTCAGGAGTCAGAGGTGTCAGCTGAAGATGTGGAGGAGGATGCTCAACCTTCCACCTCTGCACATGGACCGGCGAAAATCGGTAAACTGCCGTCTGTCTGACACTGCATGCGGATTTTATGTGTCTGCTGTGCTGATGAAGGGTGTCGATTTGATTTCAGAAGTGGGAGGACACTATGAAGTCAGAGGGTCTTCAAAACTAAAACAAAACAAACATTCATATCAATCTGTCAACCAAGAAACGACAATGAAATTACTTTCTTTAATAGACATTTTGTCATGTTACAGTAGAAGTTCTGTCTCATCAGCTTTATGTGCAGCATCACAACACTTCCTTGTACACACAGGAACTGCTTGAATCATCCAATCAGAGGACCACAGAAATGAGTTTTACTGATGAGCACCTTGAACTAACCCCAAGCATACCTGTTACCATCTAGATAAGTCAGCAACAAGCAATTGAAAAGACTAGAAAAATACAAAATACAAAATGACACAATGGTGACAATACCAATAAACATCCATATAACCCCAAAACTCTCCAAAGCTCAAGAATAGAAAATAACGAGTGAATCAAGAGCAGAAGTGCTTATATATCAGAAATTTTACAATGTTATCAAACATATTGCTTTAAAAACCATATGAAAAATCAAAATACAGCTCAACAGGGAAACACTGTCCAAGGAAACATAAAGAGGGAATTTGATGCTAAAAAGACTGTAAATGTGTCAGATATCCACTTGATATGACTAACTCAGACTGATGAAGCCTCATATAAGCTTCAGATCAACTTTGAAATGCATTTTTGCACTAAATGACTGTGTGGACACACTGTGGATTTTGACCCCCATCACTTACATTGAAAGCACATTTTAAGGGGATCTTTTAATAGCCAGTATGAACAGGAGGAATGATTACAGTGAGGAAAACCTCTTTCATTGTTCATATGAACATCTGACTGCTGTTTCAAGACACACTTGAAAAATTGTAAACTTGTCCTTAAATCAATTAATCAAGAAAATAGCTGGCAGGAGTTATTCATACTGCAAATAGTCATTAGTTGTAGCCCCAAAACCCAGAAACCCAGGGCAAAAGTGTCACTGTGTGCTCCTAATGCTTACTACTGTGAGTGCACTGTAATAATACTCTTTTTCACCAATGTAATAGTAGGAAAAGCACAGGTGTTACTAATGTTTTCTGTGGAAAAGAACTGTTGAAGGCAACAGCTGGACAGTCAGAAGACATTTTAATTTTAGTAGAAACCTAAACTAGACTTGACCTCATTAACGTGACAGAACTTTGTTTGTTTGGAGAAAACAAGTGTCAGAATTGGTATGATGACATGAAAACACTGTTGATGTGTTTCTTGACACGACTCTCCTCTCCCTCAGAGGAGGGAGTCAGCCCAGGGGTCCATCTGGCTTTCGCCTCCATGCTGGGAGAAACCCAAGACCCACTGTCTTCACAAGAAGAGGAGGAGGAGGAAGAGGAGGACAGCTTGAGCTATGTTGACGATGAAAACGACGAGGATTACAAGGTGGAGGAGGACGAGGAGAAGGCGGGAAAGGCAAAGGCGGAGGTGGCAGAGAAGAGAAAGAGGGGAGGTGGGGGAGGAGAGAAAGAAGAGCAGGAGGCGGAGGACATGACGGTGGGGGACGTGTTTGCACTGGAGATGGAGCTGAACCGAGAAAACAAGAAGATGATGAAGGTGAGGAGGGAACAGGGACAGTTTCTAGGTGTTATTCCAAGGATAAGGTTACAATCGAGGGTGTATTTTTTAGACATCTTTTTTACAGACAGTATCTTGACTCAACAACATCCACTGACTTTCTTTATAACAAATGTAGTAAATTTAAACATGGTCAAAGAAATGCTGTTAAAACACAATAAGACATGCGGCTTATTTAAAAAAACTCACTTTTAAACTACAAGTTAAAGTCCTCTCTTATTTTCTGGAGTTTTCCTCAACTCAGAGTTAACAAACTAAACCTGCTTTCTGAACAGACCCCAGCTCTTTATGTGTTTGTTTATGACTCTGTGTGTGTGTGTGTGTGTGTGTGTGTTAATGACTGTGTGCTGTCAGGAACGGCGTAACCGTAGCAAGCTGCCCCGGGCTCTGAGAGGCCTGATGGGAGAGGCCAACATCCGTTACGCGAGAGGAGAGAAAGAGGACGCCATCATGATGTGTATGGAGATCATACGACAGGGTACGACACAACCTGTGTGTGTTCTCACGTTTATCTCACAGACCTCCTGGTGTTGATTTAGTCTTATGACAAAAATGCATATTAGTTTTTGTCTTTAGTTTTTTATGTCTTCTAAACATTTTTAGGCTACATCTGTCGCCATCTTTGTTGTGTACAGTTACCATGGTTACAGGTTAGTGTAACAGGCAGTGTATACTTGTTGACACACACAGTGTCCATGTGCTCTGCAGTAATACAAGGGAATGACTCTACTTATGGTTTAATGTTTACCATGTTCATCTTAGTTTAGCATGTTAGCATCTAATCTACAGACTCCATTTAGGTCTGAAAACGTGTGATGAATGAATCTCTCCTCTCTCCTCCAGCTCCTCTGGCCTATGAGCCTTTCTCCACATTGGCTATGATCTACGAGGATGATGAGGACATGGACAAAGCACTGCAATTCGGTCTGATCGCTGCCCACCTGAACCCCTCAGACTGTGAGGAGTGGATCAGACTGGCAGAAATGTCTCTGGAGCAGGACAACATCCGGCAGGCCATCGTCTGCTACACCAAGGGTCAGTCTGACAGTCTGTTCATTTAAAATGAGTTTTAATTGCAAAAACAGCACAAACTGCATTAGAAAGCATCTGGTCCAAGATGCATTTCGGAAAGAAACATCTAATCACAGAGTTTAAAACTCTGTTACGATTTTACAGTCTCCATTATTTTCCGATGAATTCAGCAACTTTGGTGCTGTACTTTTTTCCCAAATGCAAAGACAGAGTGTTTTGAATTCTCTAGTACTTTGACACACTCGCCATGCAAAACTGACAAAGTAACAGAAACAAAGTTGAAATAATTAAAACTGATCTCCATAACATAATAGGATTGTTACATTATACAACAGAGTCCTGTGTTTCTATGTTCAGTAAAATTGAGGAACATTAAATTGATTTGAAATCAAAAATGTAGAATGGAAATACAGAATGAAGAAAATCCTAACTTCTAAGTTTGATGGTTATTGGGAAATGTGGCCCAGTTCTAGTATTGACATTGAATGTATGGAAAAAGGCAATAACATACTGTAAAATCTATATCAATGATAGTTCAAGGTTCAAGATGTTGACATGCAGTTACTCTCCCACAGCCATCAAGTACGACCCCACCAACGTACGCTACCTGTGGGAGCGCTCCAGCCTCCACATGCGTGTGGGTGAGCACAAACAGTGCATGGACGGCTACCGCAAGATCCTCTCACTGCTGCCACTGGAGGACGGAGAGCACTTCATGCAGCTCTCCAAGGACATGGCCAAGTACAGGACACACACTGACTCATAGAGAGATTGTAACAGCCAGCATATACTGTACATCATACTGCTCCCATCTATGTGTTCATTTAAGATGCTTTAGAAAGAAAAAACTGTAAAAAGCAGTATTTTGTCATAAAGATGTCCTCACTGATGATATTAGACACAAAGACAAGGATTGTTTCTTTAAAAAGCCAGCTATATGTTTTTAAACCAAACATCAGATATTGGATTGTCTCCATAAGAACTCATATTTGCCTGTCTGCATCTATGTGTGTGTGTCCTGTTTAGGAGTTACTATGAGAGTAATGACTTACCCTCAGCACTGGGTGTGATAGAGGATGCTCTGGCGCGACACCCCAACCTGGTCAGTGATGATGTCATCAACATGGCAGCTGAGCTCTATATCGCCAACCGCCAGTACAACAAGGCCTTGCAGGTATACCTTTGTTTGTGTGTGTGTGTGTGTGTGTGTGTGTGTGTGTGTGTGTGTGTGTGTGTGTGTGTGTGTGTGTGTGTGTGTGTGTGTACACAGTGAAATCTTACTTGTGTCATTAAGAGAGAGCAGAGAAATGTGGTGTCTTAATGAATGCATACTCTACATGTGTGTGTTTTCTCAGGTCTTGGTCCAGTTTGCAGGTGTAGTTTTGGTCGGGGCTGAACCCAAATCAGACTCCGTAGTTCTGCCGAAAGAAGAGACAGAGGCAGAGACGACGACTGAGGAGGAGACGAATGTTGAAAAAGAAGTTGAAAAGAAGAATGAAGAAGGTGCAAAGTCAAAGACTGTAGAGGAAATAGCAGCAGAGGAGAACGGTAAGTTGCTGTTTGCAACAAAAAAACCCATCAGATATTTCTTCTAATCTTTAACCTTAATATGGCCTTTTTTCAATATTATCTTGACATATTGTTACTAACATTATTCTGTTTTCATCCTACTTCTGCAGTTTCATGAGAAGTAGAAATGCTAATATGAGGGAAATATTGATGTTTTGAAGGCCCTGTGTGGCCTGTATCACAAAGTGACATAAATGGGTGAATCAGTAATCTTTGGACTCATTTTAAGTTTTCTGGTATCCCGGAGCTGACTCACTCGTGTAGATCACCATGGTAACCTATGCTGAACAGCTAACCTGTGTGGGAGTAGGTTCAGTTTAGAAGATCACATCAAAGCGTGTCAACTGACCATCAGCTTACTGGAAAAATTAAGTCATCATTCCTACAATAAAATGACAAATAATGAAGAACATTAAAGACATTTTTATTCAGTGGAATCACTTGCGTGTTTGCTACAGTAAATCAGAGATGGTATAAACAATGTGTATGCATCTATGAGCCACTTTGGGACTTATAACAAAGTTACATAACTTACCAAACTAACACACTAACAAATGACGGTTATAGCTGCAGTTTAATTGCGCAAGAGTTTCTTTCATTCCTTTCACGATTCTGTCAGTGTAGAAATATTTTACACTCTTATTCCACCACTGCAGCTCAGGATAACATGTGGCAACTTTGAGAGTGTTAAATGTGATGAGATGAGAAACAATAAGATGATAATTATTGTTATTTGTAATTGTTGTATACTGTGTGTGACAGTAATGAAACATTTCTAATAGATGGAGCTTATCAGATCAAATCTGGCACAAGCTATCTGTAGAAACAGTCTTAATTTACTGTTAACTGAATAAGTGTCACTTCTTCATAACAGTTTGTTCATCATGATACAAACAAGACTGAGAATCTACAGTCAGTCTACAAAACCAGACTAAATTGAACTTGCTTTGTGATACAGGCCTCTGTTATGTAGTAGCCAGTATACTGATAGTAGCCAAAATAACTGTAGCTAGTTTGATGATGTTGGCTGTCTTTATCATGGCCAACCACTCAGGGGCTGAAAATACTCTGGGGTGTAATGAATTTGTCATTTTTATTGCCTTGAGGGATGTGTTGGAAGTGGAAGTCTTTATTAAACCCAAGACACATTAGACTTGAAAACACAGCTGCTCATTCATTAGAAAATGATAAAACTCCTTTAGAAACCCTATTGCTGGGATGACATGTTGACATTTTGAACTGAAGTCAGCAGCCAAAAGAAATTTGTTTTGTTCTGCTGTGTCTGTGTTGCATTGTGTATCTGTCTCTAATGTGTCAGCACTAGATAAGCGAGTCAAATTAATTGTGCACAGACTGTACAAAGTGCAAGAAAATGACTATTATTCTCCAGTTACAAAATTAGCTTGTGCCAGCAGACATGTCTCTCCTCTTTAGTGTGCAGTCAGACTTCACTGTGGATTTCAAGTTGAGAAAAAGGTTCTTTTTAAATTATGTCTGTTCTTTACTGAGCAAGAAAATATGAATTAAATCTGTTGTCATTCTTTAAAGAAACATACAGCCAAATACAGCTTTGTTTTTGAACTTTCGGGTGTATTTTATTCACACATCAAGGAACATGGCAGAATTTTCTCAACATGCAGAAGAGTTTTTTTATGTTTATCTTATACACAAGCAATGCAAAGTACCTTACAACACACACACACACAAACCAGCAAGCAGGCTGTTCCAGCATAAACACTGGATTCTGGATTCTTTGCCAGATTTAAATTGTAAATTTGTAATAAAATGTTTATCCAGTGTCCTTCTGATGTTGATAAATTTGAAATTGGAAGCATGTTGGATATGGTATATTTAGGGGCCAGACCTTTAAGTGCTTTGTTGACCAGGAGGAAAATCTTGAAATCATATCTTTAAAGCATATAAGGATTGAACAGAAGGGGTCCGGGAATGGAGCCTTGTGGGACTCCATACAGTCCATCTCATCTACTAGAGATGAAATGATCAGTTCATTAAAATGTTGTGGTCGACAAGTGTGTAAAGCTGAGCTCTGATTGAGCAGAACAAGTGCAGAAACATTTTTGGCATTGGTTCTTTTTTTAATGGGTCAGTAATAATCTTTAATGAATGACGTGCCAGTCTTGAGACAACAGTTTATTGTGGCAAGTATATAATTTGCTAAATGGAAAAACAGATTTTAAAAAAGGTTAAAAAAAAACCCTGAAAAATACCAAAATTGAAGTCACATAATTTCCAAAAGGTCCACAGTAATTTGTTGTGTTATTGTGAAAATGTAGCTTGTCCTAACAATCTTCATGCCTTATCTGTGAATTTCCTCAAAACTCCCACACTACCTTCCTTCCCAACAGAAACTATAATAGACACAGTTGTTATTTTTGGAGCATAATAATGGTTACTGAGGATGTGTGTGTGTGTGTGTGTGTGTGTGTGTCTCCAGGTGAAATTAAGGATGTACAGGTACCAGACAGCGTCCCAGTGGACCTGAAGGCCAAGCTCATTGTCTGCCTCATACACCTGCATGTCAACACGCCCCTGGAGGTAACCAGGATGCGCAAAGTTTTCACAACAAGATGAGACAATTATAATTAAGCTAAGAATCATCACCTCTTGTAATGAGTTTTCACTTTGTGGAGGCTGAAAATGGCAATATGTATCAGTCCTCATCACTCTGTACTACCCATTCACAGGGCCTCGTGTCGTCGCTGACTGAGCAGAATCCAGAGGAGATTGGTGACTTGTACCTGGATGTAGGTGAAGCCTTCCTGGAGCAGGGCGAGTACATGTCTGCTCTGCCTCTGTTGTCTGCCCTTGTCATATCCGACAAGTACAACCTGGCTGTCGTCTGGCTCCGACATGCAGGTAGGACAACATAGTGATTAAAATATCTTAATTAACAATTGAGACTAAAATTGAATTCTCCTCACTGTTGGTGTATTGAAATACAAACTATGATACTGCTGCTATTCTACTTTTTTTTTTTTTTTCAATTAAGGGTAAACCAAGTCCACATAGCATTGATTATCAACAGGTTAGCGATATAAGACTTCCGTCTCTTTACAACATTCATTATTTAGGAAGAACCATCATGCTGAGAAGTTTGATACACTTTCCAAGTGTATCAGTTAGCTTTAAAAAAAGCTAATGCAGGACTAAAAGGTCAGATTTAGATGTGTCATGTCATGAGTCCAGTTGTAGTGATGCTGAATGACCAGACCTCACAAAACTTACAGCAACAGGTAGCCCTGTAACCTCAGCACAGTGTGTTACCTTGGAGGTGGGATCATGACACCGGGTAATGTAGGGAGTGCTCACAGATAGGACTTAGTAATGGCTAATGACATCAGCTTCCCAACTATTTTTAGTGTCTGCAAAAACATTCTTTCTTTTTGGTAATTATCATTTTCACCAGATAAAAACATAAGTCAAAACAAATGCCAAGGCTATATGTATGTACTGATTTTGTAGCAAGAAGGAATTAAAATTTTTAGTAAAACTTGGCTTTAAAAGCTCCATCTAGATAGCTTAAACATTTCAAAGGAAACAGTAAAAGTGTAAATGTGAACCACAGTCTTGTTCAGACAGACTGGGAAGTTGTGACTAGAATTTCCTCTTAAATGAGAGGTGAATCTTCAGGAGCATGCGTCCAAAAGACCAGTAAAAAAAATTCTAAATTGTGTGAAACTGAGCAGCTAAGGTGCAAGACAGGATTTGGACTAACCCTTCAGTTTGCCTCTGACTAGAGAAAATAACAATCACTGTTACATAAACTCTCCTTGCCCTCATCACTTGTCCCTCACAGAATGTCTGAAGGCGCTGGGCCACATGGAGGCAGCAGCAGATAGCTTCACTAAGGTGGTGGAGATGGCTCCGCAGCACCTGGAGGCCCGGCTCTCCCTGGCCACCCTGCAGCAGCAGCTGGGCCGGCCAGAGTGCGCCCTCAAGGCCCTAGAGTCCATGTATGACAGTGACACACTGGCACAAGACTCATCAGCCGCACAAAAGGCAAGGGCCTGTGTTTTTGTCTGGGTTAGCAGGAGTCAAACATCTCACATTATCTAAACCCAAGTTCTTAATAGGCCTTTTACAGTATTCCCACTGATCATGGAATTTCTGGAATATTAGGGATTTTTAAGAGGAAAAGTTTCTTTGTCTCTTTTCAGGAATATATCACACTTCTCAGCTTCCCTCCAACAATAACCAACAATAACAGGTCTTTTTCCTAGTTGTCATAGTGGGAAAAGCAAAGGTGTTACTAGTATCAATGGCTTTGTTCTATTCAAGTGTCCCAGCAAGCCATGACAGTGTGACAGTGAGCCAGCATGCACCATACTAGGACCCTGAAACTGAAGAAGCTAAATGGAATTAAGCCGTCATTACCTTGATTATTTATCTACATCTGAGCTTTTCCTACTGCGACATGTCAAAATGACTTTCCCTGAAAAACGCCTGTGACACTTGTACACCTATTTATGGAAGTCCATTTATACCAAGAGAAGAAAAGAAAAAACATGAATACTTAACCTTGATAAAATAAAAATACTAATGGTAAGCCAAAATTATGAGATACTAAATCCAAATTTCTAATATCAGAATTGTGATTTAGTGTGTCATAATTTTGGCTAAGTACACGTATTTTTATGATGCATAACTTAACATATTTTTTTTTCTTCTCCTGGCAAGAATATGCTTCCCTACATACATGATTAATAGAGTTCTAACTCTAACTTTAGCCCTGATGTTTTAATGTCCACGGTCTTGTACCTTTGACATTTTATCAAAGAACCAGATATTTTCTAACACAACTGTTAATATTTCATACTGATTTAATCGGGGGAGTTTAATGTTGACGCCTTAGAGGTGCACCAACTCTGAGTCACGTAACATTGTGGGGAATATGGGGAACATGTGGGGAAAAAGCGTCCCCACAGACAACTTCAGAGCATCTGAAATAGCTGTTCCCACTCTTCGACTCTATATTGAACAATTCAAAACCTGAACTGAGCTCTACCTTTGTGTAGGTTTTTGATAAGGTGGCCATATATATTTATATTTTTGTGTGTGTGTGTTTGTATACTCACATCTGTATGCACTGTGGTTGTAGGAGTTAAAGCTGCTGCTGCATCGTTCCACACTGCTGAAGACTCAGGGACAAATACAGCACTACCTGGATGCTATGATCACTATGATCTCAATGCTGCTCAAGGTAACAGACAAACACACTCACATGCTCTTCTTTCCTGTCTCAATAGGGCCTTTCATTAACTGCATGTAGACCTTGTACAGACAAATTGTAGCGAGAAATCAAATTGTTACACAGAAAAAGGTAAAACTGACATGATGCAACTGAATGACTGTCACTGGAATATGCAGCATCACAGTAAAGATAGAAAAACAAAAATATATTTTTTCTAACATGCGCATGTTTCCCTGTGTCTGACAAATGATCCACATATGTGTGTCTAAGGTGGCCATGCAGCGTGCTAAAGTGTGTGTGCGCTCTGTAAGTGTGTCGGGTGAGAATCACCTGAGGCTGGTGAAGGCTAAAGACATGCTGCCGGAGATCGCTGACCAGGAAGCTGCCTATCTGGACAACACTGGTATGTAGTGTGTGTGTGTGTGTGTGTGTGTGGGTGTGTGGGTGTGCGGTGTTCATACCTGGTAACCTGGCTAATGGACAGAGGCTGGTATAGAGAGCCTGCAGTTGGCAGGAGCAGCAACAAGCAGAACAGTTGGCGAGATATTGTTCACTGTCAGCATTTATTAGCAGTTGCCATATGTGGAGAAAGAGCTGTTAAACGCACCTATAAAGGACCATATTCTAAGCTTTACATGTTATAGCTTATGAAAATACAAATATATACTTGCATTATTGCAGCCAATATTCTAAAGCTTACCATATGTTTTCAGATTGATTTCTGTGGTTGCCAGTAGAGTTACTGCAGTATGGAAATTGACTCGCAGCTAAAATCTGATCTGCATTTAAAAGCCATCTTTATAGGCAGTTATACCTGGAAGACAAACAATAATAAACATGTGGAGTGTAGATGGTAAAGTTTTTGTTGCTATGAGATCATCTTTTCTCAGCTGGAGTTCCTCATACCTGAGAACCACATGTAGTTTCTTTGGACAACTTTCAGCCAAGTGAATTCTATAAATAATAACAGGTAAATAATCTACCTGTAGTGTATAAACCTACTCTAATTTGAAATGAGTTAATTGTTTCAGTTCAGGTGCATACAGCCTATACTTGATGCAAGTACATTTCATACATTTTAGTGTTTCAAATGACCCATTATTTATTGATATGTTTATTGGTCCCATTGCTTTGATAACAGTTAGACGCTAGTTGATTTTATGTCTTTTTTTTGCCCGTAGTATCCCACATTAAATGCAGATCTCTCCTTTATTTTGTCATATAGTTTATTATGAGGCAGTCCTCATAATAAACTCCTTATTCACCAGCAGATTGAAGTGCTTTCTCAGTGACCTGCATATTCATATATAACATACAGTACAACAACATTTTTAATCATACCTGTAAGAAAAAAAGACGTAACTTGTTATCTGTAAATTTGCATAGAAGTTCATATTAGCAGGTTTGGGCTTACAGGGGAACTCCACTGATTTTCCACATCCGTGTGTGTTTCCAGATGTTGAGGAGTACTACTGCATATTTGAAAAAAGTTGTAAAAAGCCTTTTGTGTCTCTAGAGGGAGCTGTGTGAAATCTGATAAATTGTCTCAAGCGGTGTCACTTGAGTCAACGCCAGTTAGGGCTGAAGACTACAAGTTTGAAAATAACAAATATCCAGGGGTGTGGAGTTAGAAAGAAGTGAGGTCAGCAGACCTCTGTAGCCTGCTCCTCATCTCTGCTGGAGGCTAACAGCTCCAGGCTACATTAGCCACTAGCATAACACACCCAATTGTCCAAACCAAACTATTAGTGGCTGAGTTGCATTGTGGGTAATGTAGGCGTCAGGTCAGAGTTGGATTGTTCAATTCCCATTCCATTAAGGTAGAAAAGCTCTAAATAATTTCAGTTAATTTGCCATAAAATAAGGATATAAATAAGGATTTTGTGCTGTTTTCCTCTGCTCACTGGTTTTGGAAAAAGTCTACTAAATCAACTGGCACCTCTGGTACCAGTAACAGCTAACAGCTGTTTAAATAAATTGAAACAAAATAGCATCTCAGGCTAATGCAGTAGGTATGTAACGCAAACAGGAAAATAACTCCATGTAAAATCTCACTGTGATGGATTACATGCCCCAAACAAGATATGCTAAGCAATTCAGAAAGCAGGTAAAACTAATTTTTATTATGATACTATGATATTGTACAGTAGTAATCAAGATACTGATGCTTTACTGATGGCATACAGTTCTAATACATGATACGTAATTCTGTCCCTGTGTTCAGGTAAAACAAACGTCCTGTCCAGAGAGGACTGGTGGCAGCTGCTGGTGACCTGCCTGCTCACACTGTGCGAGGCGCAGCGCTACAAGGAGGCCGAGCTGCTGGTGGAGTCTGCTATGGAGTTCTACTCCTTCTACGACAACAAGCCCAGGAGGAAGGAGCTGGAGTTCTTCGGCCTGTCTGCAACCATCCTGGACCGCAACCACTACAAGGCCTACAACTACATCAGGTACACTAAGATGTACAACTCCACTAGGTGCAGAGCTTATTATTTTTTGACAGTTGTTGAAAAGTAAAATATAAATCATCTGCTGTCTGTTTCTCTGTGCTCAACAGACTGATGCTGATGGAAAATGTGGATCGGTCTCAGCTTTGGAATATTTTCAACCAGGTGACTATACATTTGTGTGCAAAAATAAACCTTATCATATTATCATAAAGCAACAAGTCAAAAAAAGAAATTCATTGCCCTCCTATTACGTAATATACCACATCAAGGCTCTCAAGATACAACACCATCTCTGTTCCTGTACATGTGCCTGTTCGTGTGAACGTAAATGAACATCTTTTTTTTTTTTTCCCCCTCAGCTGACGATAACCTCCCAGCACCAGCGTCACCACCGCTTCTGTCTACGTCTGCTGTTAAAACATCCTGACAACCACGCCCTGTGTGTCCTCTGCGGACACAACGCCATGGTGTCAGGAAGCTTCAAACACGCTCTGGGTACAAAACATACACAGACTACTATTACTATGTTTTAACTAAATAGGAACGAATGGTTTGATTTGTTGGAGCATCCTTCTCGGGACATTCAGGTTTGTTCACTGTGTTCTTGTTTTTCTGACAACACAGCTTGATGTTGTGTGTTCTAGCAGCTGATACTCTGTAGTATGTGTGTATGGAGTTTGTTTTCACATTCATCTGCTGAAAGGGGAATGTTTTTCTGTGCTCATCTTAAATCTCAGTGTACCTACAATCATTATTTGTGACATCATAACTAGTTTGGAGACAATCGTGGTCCAGTATGCAATTTTGATGTGGGAACTTGAAGCCTCCAGCGCAAACACAACTGAATCTTGAGACATCTTGTGTCCAGCAGTTAAAGGATAGATTCAGAGAATTTTGTTCTAAACACACTGTAACTTTGGTAGATAAAGACTTGATTTAGCTAACTCATGATGCTGAAGCCTCATATTGATTTCCGCAAAATTTTGGAATGCATTTTTGCACATGACGTGCAGTCGTGTTCTGAGGAAATAGCTTCAGGGTCAGTGTGGAGAGTGGGAATTGTTACAGCAACAAAGACCCAATGCCATGTACATATTGGCATGCCAGTATTGTATTAAGACAGACTCAGAAAAACCTGAACCTATCTGTTAAATCTATCGTAGTCAGTTATTATGAATAATTCATACTCTAAGCTGCCTAAATGGTAAGTGCATATTCACAGATTCTGGATTTTTCACACACAAGCTATCTTCCTTCATCCTTTAAAAGACTTGAGAGTTTTGTGTTTTTTGGAAAAGGGCCAAAAAGTGCAACGAGTGGACACAGGAGCACATTACTATTGATGAGGAAGTAAAGATAGATTTTTAGAAAGCAAGGGCAAAACAAGAATGTAGAGTATGTAGCAGTTAGGCTGGTGCCTGCTTACATCTATCACATGTAGGGTCCATATCTGGTTTCGTCTATCGTCTGAAACACATTTTCTAACATCTTGTGTGTCTTCAGGCCAGTATGTTCAGGCCTTCAAGACTCACCCCAACAACCCACTCCACAGCCTGTGTGTGGGTCTCACCTTCTTCCACATGGCGTCTCAGAAGTATGTAGCCAAACGACATACACTGGTGCTGCAGGTACAGTGTGTGTATGGTTACTCTCTCATTTAGCTTTTTAATTACATACCCTAGTCTGTTTTTCTTAAATAATCGTTTTTTGTGTTTTCAGGGTTTCTCCTTCTTGTGGCGGTACGTGGAGCTGCGAGGAGAATGTCAGGAGAGCATGTACAACCTGGGCAGAGCGTTGCACCAGATGGGCCTCACACATTTGGCCATACATTATTACCAGAAGGCACTTACGCTGCCTGCACAGAAACTGGAGGTGGGTAATCACATAACACAACAGACCAGATCACTGGGTGTGTTTGGGAGCTCAGCCTGCTGTATTGTAATCACTTTAAATTTAGAAACACCTCCCTCACTTTTATTTAGGACATAGATAAATGGACCTACATCCAAAACTCTTTCTCTTGCCAGTTTTGCGGTAGACCTCAATAATAGCAGCCTTGTGAGATTTTTTCCTCTTTTTGTCCGTCACTGTCTCCACCTCCTCCTCTCCTCATCCCTGCAGGGTATCGCTGATGATCAGGTGGATCTGAGGAGGGAGATCGCCTTCAATCTCTCCCTCATCTACCAGGCCAGCGGGAACGTGGAGATGGCCCGCCAGCTCATCAACACACACTGCATCGTTTGAAAATGCATCTTTGCCAGTGTTGCTAATTTTGAGTTTGAGACTCAGATTCAGTTTGAATGTTTTTACTGTGCAATAATTGCACCCTAAAAATATAAGGGACTACATCTAACAATAATGTAACAATAAATACATACATAAATAAATAGTTTGATTAACAAATAAATTAATACATAAATAAAAGCTGAAATGAATACAAACATAGGTAAATGTAAAAATACATGTTGGTAATTAGTAAAGGAATAAATGTCTTTCCTGTATTTATAAATCTGTAAATCTACATTTATATCTGTAGTTTTGCATTTATATTTTTATCTCTAATTTTATTTATTTATGTATGTTAAGGAAGTCAATGATACTAACTTGACTGTGAAGCGTGGTTAGCCACAGGAACGATTTAAATCTATTACTTTTACCCTGCTTTTACCAACATGTATGTATAATTTATTTACTTATATATGTATTAATTTAAGCTTTTATTTATGTATTATTTTACTTGTTAATTTAATTATTGTTTTATCTATGTATTTATTTCAGCAGTTACATTCTAAGGCATAAAGACAGTACAGTTTTTGTAAATGAAACTTTTTCAGTCTAGTATGTTTGTATGTATATATGTATATTTTTAATAATAAAAAATAAGTTTGATGTTTTCTGATGTGATTTTTTTTACCCCCACAGTAATGACACAAAGATGGATGAACAGACTTCTTTTGTTGTTGCAGGGATTAAGGCGTTGGGATTATTTGCCTCCATTTTTCCTATCCTAACCGTCTGCTTGCATCATCTTTCCTCCCCGGGTCAGTGCACTGCATCTAGGCCAGATCATCTCAAGCATTTTCATGTCACAAACCTCCAAATAGACGCCTCCACTCCCCCTTTTGGATGAGATTTAATCTCTGGATGCCCTTAAACTGCATCACTGTCTACATATGAAACCTGTGATTAAAACAGTAATCCTTTTATGCCCTCTAATTCAGCAAATAAATCAGATTTTAATTTTCCCAGTGACTTGTTGGAGCTTCTTTAGCGACCCCCTGGAGGCCCCCGAACCTGAGGTTAGACACGTGATGTACAAATGATGGGGTAGGAGGTGTTAAATCAGTTATTTTGATTCTGAGCTCGGTCAATGTGGACTCCCACAATGAGGTCTGGGTTCATAAAAAAGTTCCTAACCAGCACTTTTAATAGAAATAAGCTGTTTTAATCAGAATGTTGTTGGTTTAGCTTGACTCCAGCATGGCAGAGTGGAAGCACAACGGGAATAAAGTGTGTGAAGCAGCGGAAACGGGGAGGCGGATGTGAGGGTTCTGCCAAATAAATAAGATATGAACGCGTTTTTCTACCCAGCCTGGCAACACCACGGAGAAGTCAACGACGCGGCGGAGAGAAAGAGATGGCAACCATGATTTGGGAATAAATACTGGGCGACGTTTATCTGCAAACGAAGGTTTCGCTTTGACCGGAGGTTGGACTACCGAGAGGCAGCGGGGCTGCGCCCGGCTCTGGAGCACCGGATCCCGCTTGGACGCCGATGAAGGGTCGGTGGTGCCTGGGCCGTGTGGGTATGGAGGTCCGTCGTCCATGATTAAGCGACTTGTTCGGGGCATGTTGAAGCGGATATACACGTTTAAATCACTAAAGCGAAGGTAAGTGAGGTGTCTCAGCTGTATATGTATTATTAGACAGACATGTTTATTTTTGTATACCAGGGGGCTTCTTTGATGTGGTTCTGGCAGCAAGATTTGATGCCATCTAGCCATTAATTGACGTTTTCTATAAGCGCAATGTATTTCATCACATTGTTTTTTACGCTCATCAATCTGTCTGCTGGCTGCCTCCGACTGGGCTGGTATTGTGAGCCGATGAAGTCATGCTTTGATGTGTTTCACTGACAGCAACAGTGACAAATAAAGGCCTAATAGAAACCACAACAAAGCCAAAAGAAAATCTTTATCCCAGCAGCGTCAAGTGTTGCTGTCAAAATGAAAAGAGGCTTTAGCCAAAAAGGGAAAAGCCAACAGAGATTTGCACCTGCACACACACGCACTAACACACACACACACTGTCACAGAATGTGAGTAAATCAGACCCAAAGCTGTAATGTGCTCACACAAGCAGATCAATCCCAGAATAACAGGACGGCTCATCTCCTCATATTTCCTCCCTAACAGTTTCATCTGGGATCTGACCCTGATTATATTCTGTATATAATCAGCCACAGTGTAGGCTGAGGTTACATTTCCCATCAGACTGATTGGCAGGTCATCTGTGTGCTTCATTGTGTTTGTCTGAAATCTGTGGTTAACAATGAAGATGTGGTTTTCATGCACCAGTATTTCACTTGCAGATGTGTGAAAAAAAACTCATCTGATCTGTCTATACTAAAAAAAAAAAAAAGGTTTTATTTTGAAGTGGATATGAAGTGTTCTCACTGCAGCATCCCTCAGTGTATGAAAAAGAAGAAGGTTCATGCAGGATGGATATCATTTATCTTTTTTCCTTAAGGCATTAGAGCTGGTAGGGTTTCCTCATCTTGCTCAAGGACACTTCAGCAGGATCAGTGTCTAGTAGAAGTAGCGTTCATATACTGGCTGCACCACTATGCTGCCTCTTGGTACTACACTCAAATACCCAAATACAAGGGAGATTCTCTAGTGTATAAAGCCTATTTTTGACTACTAGGTCTATTGACCTGACATTTGACACCACTTTTCTATCAGTGCACCCAGCCTGCTTTTACTTTAATTAAACCTCCTGTTCTGATCTACATCCTAAAAGACTTTTTCTCATTTGCTCTTGGATAAAACGAGCATTCATATTGTTTGAACAAACACATTCTCTCATATGCTACATTATCAGAAGGTGAAAACCTCTATTAGGCACTGACACATGAATATGAGGTTGATGTTATATCTTTAATAGTCAGTTACTATGAATAATCTATACTCTGACCAACAGTATTTTGCAGTGTGGCTACAACAGAGAAATATTTCCTGTTTTTGATACAAAACCTTGTAGATATATTACCTTACTGTCAGACATGGACATTGTTCTACCCACAGGAAGTGACAAATCAAATTTAAAGGGGTACTCCAGCAGTTTAGTATGAAACTTCTGTAAAGTTGAGGGACTCAGAAAAAGCAGATTAAATAAAAGAATGGCCAAAAGGGAAACAGTCCCAAGCTCCAAAAAACACTTGGGACGCTTGGGAATGCACCTCAGCAGTCTCTTTCAGTAAACCCTGCCTACCTGGTAAATTCTTCACTCGTAACACAGGCTCTCTTTACAAGATATGAAAAGTTCAATCCAAGATAACTGATGACATCACTATGACATTATTATGTTTATTTTCTTCCACCAGAGCTACAGAAGATAGTATGTTTATATAATGTTAAAATCTGTGTAGTGCCCCTTTAAAAAGGACTTGCAATCAAGAGTTTTTATTTTAAAAAAACAAACCCTAATACAGTAGAACCAGAGATATTGTTTTGCACCTACATTACCCACAATGCAACTAGACTGACTGCTGGATTGGAGATTTGGGTGTGTTATGCCAGTAGAGGCTAATGGACCCTGGAGCTGCTAGAGATGAGGAGTCTGCTACAGAGGTCTGTTAACCTCACTGCTGTCTAACTCCACATCCCCACATTTTTTTCATATTCAAACTTGTGGTCTTCAGCCCGAACCGACGCGGACTCAAGTGACATCACTTGAGGCAATTTATCTGATTTCACACAGCTCCCTCTGGAGCCATAAAAGGCTTTATACTACTTCGTTCATATGCAGCTTTTCCAACACCTGGAAACACATGCTGATGTGGGAATTAGGTGCACTTCCCCTTTAAGAGCAAAACATAGTATTACATTGTAGTGTTATTGTAGGAGAAAGGGTGGGGTTTTATTGTTTGTTTGTTGTTGTTTTGGCTGTTATGCTGGGTTTCAAAATGTTCTTGTCAAGTCAATTATTCTTTTTTACACTGTCTTTCTATCAATAAAATTGTTTAAATAATTAAAAAAACAAAAGTTGTCTGTCGTTACGTATGAAGCTACACTAAGCCGGTTAGCTTAGCATGAAAACCAGACACAGCAGGAAGCAGCTGGCCATTCTCTGTCCAAAGATAACAAAGTGTGTCTACCAGAACCTCTAAACCTTACCAACATGTTATATCTTGTTTGTTTAATCAGTGCATAAACTGAGGCATTAAAAAACAAATTTCGTGGTTTTATGTGGAGTTATGTGCTGGACTATTTCTTGGCTGGAAGCAGTGACTTCCTGGAGTTTCTTCTGAGCTAACCAGCTGCTGGTGGTAACTTCATCTTTAACAATAGATAGGAGACCTATCAGTCTTACCATCTAATTCTCGTCAAGGAAGCGAATAAGCATATTTCCCAAAATGTCGATCAATCCCTTTAACCCAAACTAAATAATCCTAACATAAACCTGGCTGTAACCTTTTGCTTTAGCCTCTGACCCGTAGTTTTTCTTTGGCATCAGTGAATAAAACGTCCTCAGCTGGTGGAGCGCTGTCATGTCTGTCTCTTTGGATTGGTCAGTTGGGTCCGCACAAGGTTAGAAGTGCAAGAATGCACTGAAACACAAACACACACACACAGAAACTGGCACAGAGGAATGTGATGGGTGTGTTGGGGACAGAAAGCTGTCGCCTCTGACGGGACCACCTCATTGTTCTGCAATCATGCTACAGCTATTTCAGGACTCTGTGTGTGTGTGTGTGTGTGTGTGTGTGCGTGCATACAGTATATGTGTGTGGTTGTGGTCCTAATTTAGAAATCTTGCTTCTGCACAACCCTATACAAGATATACAGAATACATTTTGTTATACAAACAGAAAAAAAGTAGTTCAAGGGACAGTTTGTGTTTTGCTCTCATGTCTGGCTGAGAGTCTCCCTGCAGGCAGAGAAGTGAACCACCCCAACATCACAACGTTATTTGGGCAAATAGGCCGAATTCCCGGCATCTCCTCAGGGACTGGGTCACTGCTTTCCACAGTAGCTCCACTTTTTAATTTTAATTAGGCTGATGAGAAGGCTCTATGTTTTTTTTTTTTTTTGAACATCTAAATCTTCCCTCGTTCTAAGCTCTGATACTTGCATAATTCAGTATTAGCTGCTCTCTCCTTCTTTTTCTATGCAGACACATAACCCAACTACTGAACACTCCTCCTGTCCCACAAACATTTTAGCTTTTTTACAGGAATGTGCATGCAACTCTCCCCATCATTCCTTTGTCTTAGCGTATGATGAGAATAGTAATCAAATACAGATTTAGGGCATATGTGCATTACGTACTGTACAGTGCAAACAGCCTGTCTGTGTAGCACCACTGCTGGCTGTATTGATGTCAGTTCCTGGGTCTGTTTTCACCAGGTTGTGTGTGTATATTTAGTTACAAAGTCTCACTATTTATAAATAACCTGCAGACTTGAAGCTGCTGCTGTAGAAAAGATTGGTCTGACTGTATCTCACACAGCTCAACACACAGCTGAGTGCGTTTAAACAGACTCTTCAGATATGGAAGCCCAAATTGACAAAATAGCAGAATGGGAGATTTTTAAAATAGAAAAAAAAAAAATTGCTAAATGACATCACAAGCTAATGTGTATATCTGAGATTAGAGCTGCAACAATTAGTTGATTAATTAATTAATTGCCAACTATTTTGAGTCATTTTTTAAAGGAGAAAATTTCTAGATTCTCCAAAATTCCAGCTTCCCAAATGTGAATTTTTAGTCGTCTATGACAGGATAAGACATTTGAGGACGTCATCTTGGGCTCTGGGAAACAGTGATTGACACCTTAAACCAAAAAAATCAACAAAATAATTGACTTTGAAAATAATCATTAGGTGCAGTCCTATCTATGATGTCATGACATCATGAGCTATAAATATTTTTTAAGCTGCTATCATCAATATACATCTAAATCTACCCCTGACATTAAAAAACCATTTCATGCAGGCTGTTGTAAAGACTGGAAATGAAGAATCATGAAAGAGGATCCAGATGATCACGCAATTCAATTTCATTTTATTTATATAGCGCCAAATCACAATAAAAGTCATCTCAGGGCACTTTTCACATAGAGCAGGTCTAGACTGTACTCTTTAATTTACAGAGACCCAAAATTCCCCCATGAGCAAGCACTTGGCGACAGAGGCAAGGAAAAATTCCCCTTTAACGGGAAGAAACCTCAACAGAACCCGGCTCTAGGTGGGCGGCCATCTGCCTTGACCAGTTGACTCTTGTAAATTCTTTTGAGAAAAAAGTAAATGAGAAGTTGTTTCTCAGAATGTTAGGTTGGGTCTAGACAGTTTTTGGCATGAGTGTCAGTTTCTCCTGACATGCATGCCTGTTAGTGTTCTACACGCCATATTCATTGGGATGTTTTGGATTTGGGGGCAAGATGCCAAAATCAGGAAGTGTACCTTTTTTAAAAATAATGTCCGGCCTAAGTGGGGAAGCTTCGCCACTGCAGGTACTCACCTAAAACATTCTAGCTTATGATCTCACACACCTAAATCAAAAGCCTGCAGAGATGACCACACACACAAACAGTCTTAGAGACAGTGGGGCAGTGATGAGTCAGCTCTGTGATGCAGTCTACACACTCCATCAATCCACTCACTGTCTCCTCTGTGTGTGTGTTTGTGAAAGCATTTATGTGTGGAGGGGTGACTTTGCTTGTGTATGTGTGTGTGTGTGTGTGTGTATGTGTGTGTGCTGATAGCTTGGCGCCAATGCCCCCTTCCCCACCAACCACCACCTCATCTTCCAGAGTGGAGCCTGCAGCCCCCTGAAGTACTACATGACTTTCTTCAAAAGGCAGGCGGGGGGGGGGGGGGGGGGCTGAGAAAGACTGTTGAGATCCCCAGATGGCAGATTTTCCCAGTTCTATGTTTAAATAGTAGCAGAGCATACAGATACAATGGATCATTATGTTACATGACATGTACGAGCGATTACAAGCTCCTGTTGTGGGTTTAATGGTGTCTTCTAACTGGACTCTTCCTTCCTTCCATCGTAGCTGAAATGTAATTAATTTAAAGATATAATTGCATTAGGGGTATTTATGTTGTGTTATGTCACGCTAATGTGAAACTGACATTTTTTTTCAGTGCAGTACCACATATCATACTGATTCCAGACTAAAAAATCCTATTTCAGTCAGTGCTAATTCTACATAAAAATTGAAGTAATGCAGCCTTTCTATATTTATAACATATTAAATATTATAAAAATCATATTACAGTCCAGTGGGAAGTATCATCCAGTGGGCAATCAGTCAATCTTAACGTTAGCAAGCTACACTAACTAGCTTCCACTTTGGACTTCTGGATTTTGGCCTGATGGACGCCAAAAATGCATTTAAAAGTTGATCTGAAGCTTATATGAGGCTTTTTAGCATCAATTCCCTCTTTGTGTTTCCTCAGACAGTGTTTCCCTGTTGAGCTGCGATGGAAGTATTGTAACAAAAAGAAGGACTTTGACACTAAAAACACTGTAACGTTGAAAGATATCTGGCTGAAGCTTCATATTAACTTAATAATAAACTTAATATATATTTTTGCACAGAAGCAGGACTGTGGATTTTGGCTCCCATCCCTTACATTGTAAGGTCATTATGAAGGGATCTTCTAATGGTCAGTATGAACAGGAGGAATGATTACAGCCAGAAAAACATATTTCAGTGATCATTTGGGTTCCTGACTGTTGTTTCAAGACAAATTTGAAAAATTGTGAACCCATCCTGTATATTATCACTCCTATTGTTTTTTGTCTTTTGTTGGGGATCGTCCAATTCTAAGTTTTGGAGCTACAGATAAAAACATGTTGCCATGGAGTCAATGTGAGTTAGCTGTGGTCTGTGTCTTTAGCCTGTATTTGTTTACATTCTGGCAAATTGTCACCATAAAAAGTCATGCAGCATTAACTCTTAGCACTTCCTGTGTGCACTGTGACCATGGACGTACAGATGATTATTACTGGATCACTGCGACACTGAAGAAAACTCAAAATATGATTATTATAAGGCAAGATCTGCAGTTATGAGGACCTTTTTGAACTTGATTTCAAAGCGTAAGTCATGCTGAATCTAACAAGACTCAACTCATTCATTTTTAAACATATTGTACTTGTTTTTTACACAGTTCTATGTAGTTTTCACCTGTTGGAGGGCCACATAGCTACGTGTAGAGAAAGAGAAAAAATAAACCAGCCATGAAAAAATAGAGATGAGCAGCGGTTTCTGTGGTCAGTGTTGCAGTTTCAGTTGATTATAACGGATGAGCTCTGCTGCGGACATGCTGCTGTATTTAGGTCGCGAGTTATAATTCTGAGAAGGAGTGTGCAGAAATGAGGGACAAAATCCACAGTCCTTGTTTTGCGCAGAAATACTAAAGTTTATCTGATGTTAATACGAGGCTTCAGCAGTCTGAGTTAGTCAAATCAAGTGAGGATGCACCAAAGTCATTTTAGTACAAAATTCCTTCCTCCGAGGACAGTGTTTCCTTGTTAAGCTGAAATGGATATCAGTATCTGCTCCAAGATGTCAGTTAACCACTACGATAGGAAACACCCACCCAGAAGCTTGACGCCAGTGTTACCAGATTAAGTTTTTTCTGTAAAAATCATTTTGGGCTGTTTGTTATCTTTTTCATTTTGTACCATTTGGGCGATTTCCCTCGTTGAAAAGTTGTAGATACAGTCTAGTGAATCAGCCTTTCCTCTCCTGCAGTTGATTGAGACTGACATGGCATAGAGTTCCTACAGGCTCAACAACAACAACACCAAATGTCATTTCAGTCATTACAACCAGGCTGAATCTTCTTCCCTATTCCAACGATTGTTCAATTACAAAGCCACAGCCCTGTGATAAAATCCTTTCATATATGTGATGATGGACAAAAAAAAATGTAATTACTTTTATGATCATTTGAAAGATTTGTCCAAAAACTGTTTTATCCTCTTAAACATACACACAATAACTGCAGTATCATTATAGTTCTCAGAGGATAATTCAGATTTTAGTTGCTGCATTGGGGAATGAATGTAATGCTTGGCACTTGCTGATACTTAAAGCAGTTCTGTATTAAGCCACTGGTGTGACCAGTGCAGAGTTTTATGTGCATGCCTAATGTGGAATGCTGAGCCGTATGACACAGGCTGACTGAGGTCAAAGGTCACCTCATTGAGTATGTGTGAGATGGGGAGGAGAGGGAGGACAGAGGAGGGAAGTTGGAGCGGTTAGAGATGGCGGGGTGGGTGGGGGGCAGCGGATGGGAAAGCAGGGGTTACGTCACAGGTCAGGTATTAATAACTCAGCCTCTAAGTTTAAATGCCAAATGTAAATTAAATTGGAGTGGAAAGCAGGAGAGAAGCAGCAAATGAAATGACATCACTACACTTGATAGCTTTATAATTGATCCCACCTAACACAGGTGAAAACTTCACAAACTTACCTTTCTTATACAAAGCCAACATGTAACACAACTATAATGATTTAAAGGTAAAAAAGTTTGCTGGTCACAGGGAGTACTAACAGTTGTGTAATGTCTGCCTCTGTGTGTCTGGAGGACATCTCAGTGGTTATCTGGTTTTGCACATCTGGAGATGACTGGGGAGCTATAGTTTGATAAATGAAATGTCTTATAACTATTTCCATGACGCTTGTGGTCCTGCATACAGTAGTACTCCTGTAAACAAACTGATGTGTCAAATTTCTGGCGTTCCCCTTTACGAACTAGTAAATGACACAGACTAAAGTTTGTGTTTCTTTATATACATTTTGCATTGAGGCAGACCTTCCAACCCAGCTGATAGAAACCCCTAATTTGCATTTTATTTTCACTGCAGTCTGCTGAGATCAAATTTGCTGGACAGCTGGATGGAAACATGGCTGCAGAGCTCCAGCTGCAGATTGAAGCGTGTGGTAATGCAGCGGATTAGAGAAGGCATTCTGTCAACAGTAAATACCCCCCCACCCCACCCCATTCTGTTTTAATCCTGCTGCTGGATCAAGGACACTTACCTCCTGAGAGCTTCGTGTGTGTGTGTGTGTGTGGGACAGGGTTTTAATTTGTGTGACTTTCAGGGTGGAGTGCAGTAGTTTTTGGTGTGTTTTCTGAGAAAGAGAGGGTATGCGTGTGTGCTCAAATTCGTAAGTACAAAGCATCCGGGCATTCAGCTTAATTTTGAGACTGTGTATGAATATGTGTGTGTGTGTGTGTGTGTGTCAGTACAAGTAGCTTTAAACTCTGACAACAGCACCATGCTCAGCAATGGCCTCTGCCCGAAGCTATTTATAAAACTATCTGGCCAGATGTGTGGGCGTGAATGTGTGGGTGTGTGTGCATGCATGTGTGTGTGAGCCTGGATTTAATACCAGTTTTATTGTAGCACGGCTCCCATCATTGTTGGTGTAAAAACAGAATCAATTCAGTAAAGAAGGAAACTGGACTGAAGAGTTAATGTTGAAACCGTAATTCAAAGCTAAAATTAAGTATCACAGCATGTGGGAACACTCCTCCTTCAACTTCTCCCTTACTGTTTCACTAAAGGTTATTTCATGTGATGGTGTGTTGGGTAAATTTTGACCTTTTATCACCATGTCTGCACAGCTGTGTAGTGAAAGCAGCACGTTAGAGATGTTCAGGCACAGTTTTTAGTGTAGGATATAGACTTAAAGCATAACAATATGTTTTGGGTTGCAGCGACGCACGCCTATGTAGACAGCTGTATTGATTAAACTGATTGAAGGAGTCAGATGAACGTGAGATGACTGAAAAATGCAGGTGAAATGCTAAAAGGCCAGATGACACAGAAAGCTCTTTTTGAAGCGTTTTTTCCATCTCATGCCCGTCTCAAAGAACACATGCGCTTCTTCCTTTGACTCCGAGACACACGTGTATCACCACATGAACCCCCATGTTTTATTATGCTGCGAGTCTTGTTTTCTCTGGCTAAGTGAAGCATAATCTCCAGACAGTTGTTTAAAGGGGACATGTTCTGCACATTTCCAGGTGTGTATTTTTTATTCTGGGGCTTTACTGGAATATCTTTGCAAGATTTACAGTTCAAAAAACTCCTTATTTATCATATACTGGCCCTTTACACAGCCCCTCCAATCAGCCTCTGTCCGAAGCAGGCTTCCTGTCCCTTAAAGGCCCCCCCTCCTGATCAGCCCATTCTGCTCTGATTGGTTAGCTTCCGGAGGTTGCGTCATGACTGACGTCCAGCTGCTCGAGAGGCTACATCAATAAACCATGAAACAAGTGGTAGGGTTTCACTGTTTGTTTGTTTTTTTGTTCTTTACTTGAAATTTCAACTTCTCAAATACATCAATACATGTTCCAAGGCTATGGAATGGGCGGCCGTTTATGAGCATGTGTGACAATCTGACGTCAGCTCAATTGCAAGGTAGAAAAAAAATGTTGCAAACGAAGCGCTCAGGGCAGGTTGAAGCCCTGACTTTTGACTTGCAGGGAGCATTTCTACATATATTAACCTCAAGTTTTTTCAACTTTGACCATTTTTAACATCCGATATCATAACAGTATATGAATAACAGAAAACCAGAAAAAACATGATATGTCCCCTTTAAAAAATATATTGATCAAGGAACTCAATATCGCCATGAACCTTCTGCTTTCACTATAAGCAGATGTCCCTGCTTGCTGCGGTGTGCAGGGAAATAAAGTATTGATTCATTAATCAATACTCTGTCCTCTCAGTGTGTAAAATAGGTGTTGCATAGTTACATAAAAACACATCATTCATCTCCAACAATCACATCTAACATAACAAAACAGAGTTTTATCTTTCTCATTTCAGAGAGACATGAGAAAGATCAAACTTAGACTATATAAAACATTCCTTATGAAACAGTTTTTGAATGTGATTCTTGAGTTGCCTGATATGAAGGCAGTGTTTCAAAGCCCAGGGTGCAAAGTTTGAAAATGCAGATTTATCAAGTTCTGAGGGACACTGTAGATTATCCATCTGGATGATTTGGTCTGATAAGGCTTTGTTGTTGGACACCTCTATAAAGGGATTTACAGGAAGGGCTCTCCCTCCTTCTCCTCCTTCTCTTCTCCTAACTTTTCCTCTGAAAATGAGCAAGTGGCCTATTTATAACCTACGTTTATGCACAAGTTGTTCTGTACTTACATACAGTAGGCTACCAGTTACGCCTCATTTCCTTTAGTGCTTTCCTCTAATGCCTTTCTAGTTCATGTGAAGAAGAGTTTCCACAAGGCATCATTTCCATGGAAAGAGAAGTTTCAGTCTGTTGTGACAGAAAGGTTTAAATAGGATTTGGTCAGCCTCTCCATTCTTGACATGACCAAAATGTGATATTTTAAATACAGTTTTTTGAGCAATACCAGCGTTTCACAAGCTTTCTCCACCTGTAAAATGTTGCTGAAATATAAACAAACTTCTCTTTTTCTTTTGTAACTTAAAGTGACTCCACTTACTGGAGATGCACGCTGTGTCAGTCAACTTTCCACACTGACATTTGAAATGAAAAAATTCAAAAATACACCCCAAAATTATTTGAGTCATAAGCATAAACACTGATGTAAGCCATTGTTAAATGAATCTTACATTTTCTTAAAAGCATTAAATCTTTATTTTTGATTCTAATCTTTACCTCTATTTTATGTGTTAAAGCAGGTACAAGTCAACATCCAGTATGGATATGACTTTTCCTATCTACACTATCAACACGTTTTCCATATTCCTCTCTCCCTCCCTCTCTCTCTCGCTCTCAATCAGCAGCACATTGCAAAACTAATTCAGAAGCATCCGGGGATGGTGTGCCAGTGCGTGAGTGCACATCCGTTTGGTCTCGTAATGGCAAGAAGGATAGAGAATGGGACAGGGAGAGGAAGGAGGGGAGTGGTGGTTGATCATTAGGTTTGACGTGATGGAAGCAGAGACACGGTTTTGACTTAATCACCTCTTGCCATGGCAACCGAAGAGTGTGTGTGTGCGAGAGAGAGAATGAAATGAAGGAGAAGAGAGACAGTGAAGAGAAGAGGTAGTGTGTGTGTGTGTGTGTGTGTGTGTGTGCGCCCAAGTGTTTTGAAAGGTCGACAGGATATGGTTTAATTTCTATCCATTCAGGAAGAGCTGAACTTGTTGACCTCTGAAGTAGCCCCTGCTGTGTATGTAAGTATGATGGAGATATCCTCACAAAGTCATATTGTGCAAGCAACGTACAAACCTATCTTTGTATTGCGAAATAAGTGTATCAGAGTGATACACAAACATAAAGACTGGGTTATGTCAAAGGCTGAATTTGCCTGATCAGACCTCTTCTTAAGACTGTCTGGGCGTCTGCAGATTGTGCTGTATTGCTGACAGCTGACTCATTCTCCTGTAAGTTTGGTTGCACCTGTTAGGCCATTACTGTTATGATTATTATTAGTTCACAGAGTTTAGTGACATCCTGTCATTCCCAGCATAGCTCCACCCACAACCTGACTAAAGGCATGGGTCCAAAATCACTCTCTACTTACTATATA
This sequence comes from Thunnus maccoyii, assembly GCF_910596095.1. Classification (NCBI taxonomy): domain Eukaryota; kingdom Metazoa; phylum Chordata; class Actinopteri; order Scombriformes; family Scombridae; genus Thunnus; species Thunnus maccoyii. The sequence goes on from NC_056556.1 coordinate 17,638,701, forward strand.
GAGGGTTTAATGCTTTTCTTTGTCATATATATGATAGTTAACTGAATGTCTTTGGGTTTTGGACAGTTGATTGAATAAAACAAACAATTTGAGGATATAACCTTGTTCAATTTAAAATTATAACCTCACTATTTTTATTTTATAGACAAAAATGATCAGATGGAGGAAATAAACTGCAGATGAATCAGTAATGTTAGTAACGTTGGTTGCAGCTCTAGTACTATATTTACTGGTCATTTTACCATTTTATTTGTGTCCAAATTCTGAGTGTGTAAATTCATCCACTATACACTCACTGAGCACTTTATTAGGAACAAATGTGCAATATAATGCAATCCAATACAACAGCTCTGCCATGAAATCCATTTTTATGAAGCTTATACATGTTCAGTGACGACATTGTCAGAAAGGTGATAATTCAATCTTTATAATAAATCTGTAATTCTTTATGTTTGTTATTGATGTCATAATGGGTGGTGGTGTTGTACTGGATTGCATTATATTGAAAAATGCTCCTAACATTTTGGAAAATGTAGGTTTATTTCAACCTGATGTATATGCAGTTAGCTATAACGGCTGCTTCTGGTGGCTAGTTTCTATTCTTATCTTTGGTCAGACTCTAAAACAAACGTTTGAAATGATTCATGTAAAAATCATCATTTGTTTTCCTGAATCTTTAACACATCTGGAGAGAGAAAAGTTAGCATGACACATAGAACCACAATGGCCACATTCATGGGAAATACATCAGGTTTAACTTCCCTTTAAATAATGAGATTAACAATGACTCCTTTCCATTAATTGTCTGAGTAAGCTATATCAGTGAGTAAGCCTACACAATACAGGATCCCTGGAACTGACTCATCTTTAAGGAATGCAGCCATCATTAATGTGATAAATTTCACCCTTGTTTTTCCTGCTTTGACAAGTCAAAAAAAATCTGCTGGGAAAGGGTCTATTGAGTAAACTATTGAGTAGTGAATGAAGGAGTGATTTTGGACACAGCCGAGCTGTAATTAGCCAGAGCAAATGAAAGCACTTCTGTGAATGTACAAGGCCTTTTAAATAATTTAGCTTTAATATGTTATGTCTGTGGCTCTCAGCTCCAAGCTCATTGGTTCCCACTGAATACGTTAATCTTCAAAAACAGCTCACAAATGTATAGTTTCAGTGTTTAAAAAAGGTTCAGTAATTTACTAAAACAGCTGGTCACTGTAGTTTCCACTCACAGGAGGAAAGAGTGCATTTGTTGGGAACTATTTTCAGCAGCACATTTTCTGTCTGTCTGTTGGTAAATATCTCAACAGCTATCAGATGGATTGCCATGAAATTTTTTACAGACATTCATGTTCCCCAGAGGATATATGCTTTGTGATCTCCTGACTTTTCATTTAGCACCATTATTGTGTCAAAATCTCACAAAAGTTCAATTTATCCAGGACTTTGGCTTTTCTGTCAAATAGTTTGGTTTCTTTACAGTAAGCATTATGATTGGTTTTCTTTTATTTTTCTGTCATGCACACAAAGTATCCAACCCTCATGGGTTTACAAGACACCTAAAGTACAGTTGCAGTGGTCAAATGTTTCATTTCATTACAAAATTACAGATTATTATACAGCTCGGTCTTAAACAAAATATTCCCCCTTCTCTCCCAAGCTTGGCAAATAAAATCTGCCACAAAAAAGGTTCCCTTCTCGAGGTTTCTCATAATCATCCAGCCCAAAGAAATCAACATAAATGGAGGACATCTTTACCTCCTTGTAGACAGGACGGTAAAACAAGAAACGAACCTCATTCTGGACAAAAAAAAATCACACAACAAACAAAATCTGTCCTCCTCTGGATTGAACCTGCTGGTCTATATGGCTAATGGTGATGTTCCTGAATGTAACTGTGCACATAGGGATCTTTTTCTTTTGTTTAAATTATACTTCACATAAGATTCTACACCGTAGCTGTTCTTTTTGAGACAATAAATTTATAAAACAGACCAATATTCTTTATACATGAGGAACATTTTACTCCAAATCTCACAAATATCACAAAGTAACTTGTGTCAAAGATCTGCTGGTGTGTGTAGCCTTGTTAATAGTTTTTGGACCATAATGGAGCTTTACAGCATAGTGAAATAAGATATATCAGGCTTTGATATACACACAATACTGTACTTTTAGTGGATCAATTCGTTGTTGATTTTGGTCTTTTCATAGGATTTGTTTACAATAAGAACCAACCATATCCTTTAAAGGATTAGGATAAACTTCTGAAGGGAGCCAACACAAGAAGAAGCTGTTTTAACTTTTATCTTTATTAAGATGATTTGACTATTTTTTGTGAATTGTGAATTTTAGGTCCAGCCCTACCAAGTATTACCACAAAATACTGACCACCATTCCTTGTTTACCTCTTTCCCCTACTCACATTTCTTACTTCCTCTCTCTCTGTCTCTCTCTCCTATAGGTCTCCAATCTCCCTTCACCCTTGTCCTCCCTGTGGATCGTAGGAACGCCCTCTCATCACCCCCTCCTCCCTGGACAAACGAGCGGAAGGATTCCCGGAACACTTGTCATCCCTCCTTCCTCGTCTCTCTCTTTGCCCATCTCCCACCCCCATCGCTTTCCTTGGTCATAATGGGTGCCTGGATGATTTACAAAGAACTCTAGCGCCCTTGAGCAAGGTGTTGCTCCGTGGTTGTCACTTATAATATGTGAAAATGGACATGTGTCGCAGGGTGTTGAGAGGGATATATCAACAATATCGACATTTAGTGGAAACGTGATATAAAAGACTGATCAAAGAGAGAAAAAGACTGAAAGAGGGTTCAAGTCCTGTTCACATCTCCTCATAACACCTTGAATGATGACTAGTGGAACCTGGGAACTCTAAAGTGCCTTGCCCAAAGGAACACCAGCAGGGCCAAAGAAATGCGTGGCGAGGACACCAAAATCCAGACTGTTCTGTCAAGTGTTTTTTAAAATAGAGGTGCCTTGGACAGTGCACTTCCTGCCTCATTATCACTTCATTCACCCATCTTTACTTCCATCTCTACATCTTTTTATCAATTTTTCTTCTCTTCAGCTTTCCAGACGTTTATTGCTCCTTCAGTCTGGTCTAGTTTTACACTCTCTCCTTCCTTTCCCCTCCCTTCTTGTTTTCTTTCTTTGGTACACCCAACTGGCCTCCACCATTCGCCCCTCCCTCGCAACGGCCGTCCTCCCCCCCCGCCCCCGCCCCCAGTCATCCTCCCCCACCCCCTCCACCTCCTCTGCCCCCTCCTCACCACACCACCACCATCATCATCATCACCACCACCACCATCATCCTCACCCTCAACCCCACTCCCACAATCACCACCACCAGCACCACAATCACCACCACCAGCTCTCCTCCTCTCCCCCTCGTTTCTCGCCCCCGCCCTTCAACGCCTCTGCCTCGGTGGCAACCATGGCGACAGCTGCCACCGCCTCCTCCTCTTCCTCCTCCCCGTCAACCTCATCGTCGGCCAACGGCAGCGCCCGGGAGCACCTGCTGGCAGTGCGCCGGCGCAACCCGCACACCCGGCCGTACACAATCGGGCCAGACAACCTCCGCAGCCTGTCGGTGCAGGGCGAGGTCGGGGCTTCCACCTCAGCATCATCCTCCTCATCAGGGGTCCAGCCAGAAGCAGCGGGGATGGGGCTCCAGCGGGCCAATAGCGACACAGACCTAGTGACATCAGACAGCCGCTCATCGCTCACTGCGTCTACGTACCAGTTGACTCTAGGTCACAGCCACCTGGTCATCTCCTGGGACATCAAAGAGGAAGTGGATGCCACCGACTGGATTGGGCTGTACCACATTGGTGAGCATACTCACTTCCCCTCGCTGAAGCGCACAACATGGAACAGTCTGCTTCAGGAAGGGGACTTTAACTATTCTAGCTCTCTATTTTGTATTTTAGTAAGGACAAATGGAGGATATTCTTGTGACACAACAAGGGTTGCATCCAATAACCATTTTCATATGCAATTTAGCCTTAGAATGTGAATCTAGAAGATGTTAGAAAATAGTGAAAAACACCCATCAAAAATTCCCAGAGAACAAGGTGAACTCTTTAAATGTCTTAATTTATTAGACAAACAGTTCAAAATCAAAAAATATTCTATTTAAGATATATAAAACAGAAAGAAATCAATAAATCCTCACATTTGAGTAGTTGAAACAAGGCTTACTTGCTTTATGAATTAATAATATAATTGACTGATTGTTTCAGCACAAGAAGCAGCGCCACTCTGGCAGCCATAGTGTAGGTCCTGGAGCTCTTTGCATAACAGTGCTGATTTTACACATATGTTTACAATGATATTTACTATTTGAAATTCATAGTCATTTTTGAAACAATGGCTCTTTAATTTCATACAGATGTACACAAAAGCGGCATTCATTCTCTTTCAAATATTTATCCTCCTGTAGATCAACTTTTCTCATTTAATATTATCCCTGCTGAGTCAACACACATATAGGCATGATTTACTCTTCTGTCCTCCTTTGTGTCTTTTGTGTGGGAAAGTAACCTCTTTAAATGTGCATGTGGCACCCATTCATGTCAGTGATGAATTAATCCATTTTAATTAATTTATAAACCCCTGGACTTTTATAGCTCATATGTCTTTCAGCAAGATTTCTGCTAATGTTCAAAACTTTCTGCACATTCAAAACATATCAACATATCACACATATGTGTGTTTTAGGATGATTTTTAGGAATCATGTACATCTGAACTGTGTTATTGAAGCTAACTGAAAACAAGAATACAACACATTTTGGCCATAACCGATGAAAACATTGATCTAATCTATTGGAGAAGGAGACCTTGTTAAAGCCTGTAAATAATTCTGGAAAACAAAAACCTTAGGCTCAAAAGTTTAAATCTACACACAAGCCATGACAGTCGAAATCACATCTTAAACATAAAGGATTACTCTTACAGATCCCATATTGAGCAAAACTGATTTATTCTTGTGCTTTTGAAAGTAGATCAATACTCTCTGTTAACAGTGTGAAATTGAAAAGTACTGTTTGACAGTTACTGGAGAGAAGACAATATTTTAGTCTGTTGAACTATACCAAGACTAAAAGTCACTAAGCCCTATTTTGTAAATCAAAACTTTCCTTTTCCTTTCTGTTCCTTTCTGTCCCAGCCCTCGACAGAATTCTGAGGGAACGTAGTTAGCCTCAAAAAGTCAAGCCATGGGACATTTAATGAAATGATCTAAAGGCCTTTTTGCGTCTTTCATTGAAAGAAATGAATTCCTTAGATCTTTTTACGATCCACAAGGTCAAGTTTAGCAATGTGTGTGTGGCTGGGATAATTATCTTCAAAGATTCAGTGGTTGTATGAGCTCATGATTCATATTCATATTCTGGGAGTAAATAAAGACCCAGTTCTGAGAAAAAAAGACCCGCCCCTGTCAGAGGCATTGTTGTGTCTATGAGTAACGTTACAGCGGTTGCTTCTTCTTTCATGCTTTTATTGGGGGGCGGGGCACATGTTCTAAAAATCTACACCTATGATCACACAAAATAATGTAGTTAGCTAATAATATGCTCCCGAGTCTTGGATGTAATGTTAGGTTACTTACTCTGTAGAAGGTAAGTTAGTTAGCTGGACATGCAGTGATTGTAGCACTTTTAAATCCATTCCTTAAAAAAAGACATTGCTCTTACTATAGCCTCATGCACATGACTTCAGGAGAATTTAGGGAATGATCAGTTGATCAGTGGGTCAGTCATTTCAACACTGATATTTCACTGATATATTTTTCCACATCTGTTTTCTTTTAGTCTGGCAGAAGCTAGCCTCGGTGGATGGTACTTGAATGTTAACATCATCATGGGTTGTTAGCTTTAATCTCACCAAGTCCAAAACTCAACTTATAAAGTCCCCAGTCAGACATACAAAAATACTCTGCTTGGAACAATAATGTGTGTCTGATATTGTTTTTCCACAAAAAAGTAAAATTACCACTACAAAATCCTTAAAATTACATTTCCTCCTTCTGCCTCATTAAAAATCCCAGAATCTGTATATATATAAATATATTTCATCTCAGAAGTTTAACTGCTGGACACAAGATGTCTCCTTGTTCACGGAATAGTTCCTTCTCAGTGTTTGTGCACTGAAGGCTTCAAGTTTCCACATCACACTGTTGTAAATTGAATATTGGAGCAGGATTAGCTTCAAAACCAGTTATGATGTCACAAATCATGCTTGTAGGCCTGCCCTGTAAAATCAGATTTTCAATGAGCTCATAGAAACTTTCCACTTTCAGCAGATGAATGTGAAAACAGCCTTCTGTACAGTGAAGCTCAAACATTCAACATTTCTGAGTGGAGGGGGACTTTAAAAACCCCAAAGTGTACCTTTTAAGAGACGAAAGCAGATGTGGAACAAATGAAAAAAAAAAAAGTTCTATGCACATCTGATCTTCAGGCCTGATGTCTTGGTATAAAGGGAGCAACATTTTACTGTGTCACGGTGCCTTGAACAAAAATCCACCTTTTCAGACCATTCATTTTACTGTAACACCTCTAAATCCCCAAATCGCAGCACATTATCTTGAATAGACGTCCATTGTGGAACTTGTCTGTTCTTGCTTGCTCATCATCATCCTTATCTGTCTTCCTGCCTCCTGCCTGTCTCTGTCTCTCACTTCCATATTGTGTCTTCCACTGTCTGTCTCCCTGCCTGTCTGTCCTCATATTTGTCTGCTAGTGTAATAACAATGGCTATAGGGTAGCTATACGATAGCGTTATTGAAGAGGTTGCGACGTGTAACTCATCTCCTCAAGGTTAGAGCATTACATCAGCCCCACTGCTGCTGCATTAACTGGCTAATGGAGTGTGTGTCTGTGTGTCTCTGTGTGTGTGTGTGTGCAAGAGAAAGATGGTGAGGTTACCCTGATGAAAAGTGATGCTGACTTGGCATCAAAAGCATTTAAGAGCAGTATGTTTCTTCTCATACTTCACACTCTATCTCTCACACACATCATTTCAAGTGCCTCGTCCCCATCCTAGAGTGATGTACTTGTGAATGACAGCAGGTGTGTGAAGTGCCACCTGTCAGTCCCTAAACAATACTACAAAAATAAAAAAATCTGAATATTTGAAATTTCAAAAATTAAAAATATACCATCTGCACTACAGATGTTCTTTTTATGTACCTTAAGGGACTCTGGTACATTATGAGCGCCACAAATTCAATGTTCTCTTCTCACTTAATAGTGGTTGAAGTGTTATCTGAGCTGTCTCATTAGGACAATATTTAATGTAAGGGACCGTACAAAAATTACTAGTGTAGGGACAGCAGCTGAACTTTATGTTTCACTTTTTAAAAAAGTCCCTTTGGCTCAGACCTCCTCAAAGTTGCTGATATTATCTTTGAACCCTCCCCATGATTTATAAAAAAAAATGCAACACCTTCCACCAATATCTTAAAAAAAATAAATAATTTAAGAGATTAGCAATTTGCAAAATTTATGGCAAAAAGCAAGCATCATCTTTACTATTCACTATATTCCAGCCACTCTATCTCTCCAAAATCTACTAAATGAACAGATACTACCACAGCCAATGGATGAGTATACTGGCCAATGGCACCATCTCTGTCTACTGAGAACCATAATATTCCTGCTCTATCATAGAACTAAGGGCTCTGTGCAGCTAAAATTACATTATAGGCTTACTTTATGTGACACATTTCAATTTATTGTAGTTCTGCTTTCTGTTCTCTTTGCTAGAGATAACATTCAGTCACTAACAAGATCCACAGTTGCTGTGTTTCTAAAAAATCCTCTTAGCTACTAGAAATAAAGCCCTGATACAGAGAAATAATAAATATATGTGATACAGTAAGTACAAGAAAGCATATTAATACAAAGAAGAAGTGATGCGTAAGTGTGTTTTTTTTATATTACTCTCCCTTTATTACATATCATTGATACAAATATTATATTTTCCACCGGCTGGTATTGTTAGTATTCATTCTGATATGGTAGCACGAGTCTAATCTGAGATAAAAGACTGTTTCTGATACCAGCCAGTTTCTGCTAGGCTTGGCAATGTCCTGTAGTTCTCCAGCTCAGGTGAGAAAGAGCAGCTTTCAGCAGTCAGTGAAATACACACCATTTTACAAAAGCACAGGTCGTCTCAAACCACAGGTGACCGATTTCGTGTGCGTGTGTGAGAGAGAGTGAGTGCCTGTGGACAATCCTTTATCTGAGACAAAGATAGAGAAAGTCGGTGAAAGGTGAGCTCTCCGTCCCTCCAGCTGCTCTGCATCTCTTCAGCGGTATTGACCCAGGCAGGGGGATTTCTGGGGCTTTGCTCCCCAGGGTTGAGCACTGTTTCCAGTCTGGCTGTCGGCCACTCTCCCATGGAGCCGCCTGAGCTCCGTGACCTCACTCTGCTGTCTGACCTGTGTGTGTATACGGGTGCATGTGTGTGTCACACCTCTCAGACTGTAGTTTATAAGGCTTGGGTGATTGCAGGGTTACCAGGTCAGACAAGTGTGTATGTGTGAGGAATACTTATTTGCTGTCAGTGACAAAAGCTGAGTTTATTGATGGTGTCCTGGTGTGACAGAGGGCAAGGGATGAACTGTATATATGTCTGTGTGTGTGTGTGTGTGTGTGCGTGTGTCTATGTGTGTGTGTTTGGCTGACGGACATCAGCATTGATCCATTAGGACACGGGCCATTTGTCATCCTTTACATGGGTGGTAAACATAAATGTTTGATGGCTTAACGGGCACAGACAGGGATGTGGTTTATGACCTGAGGGCAGAGTTTCCCCCGGGAACCAGTAATCTCCATGGTGGTTTGTCAATGCAGCACACACCCTTATTTCTCATGTAAAATTTGCAAAATAGATCCAAACAACACAAACTGAGAACAAGTAAAGACTTAATTGCAATGAAATACCAGCATCAGTGATGGCATCACAAGAAGACTACAAATGGTAGGAAGACCCAAGAAGAACATTAGTGTGGATTTGTAAGGTGGCCTCTGTGAAACAGTTTAATTATTAAAGTGGCACCGAAACAGTTGCTGAATTGAGGGATTTGTTGGTGATTCAGGCATAATTCATTATGCAAAAGTAGCTCATGCTGTGAATCTCAGCAGTAAAAATCTGTATCTGTGCCACTGAATCACAGATTATATTCCATAGATGTCACATATAACAAAAAACAATGTAAGAGGCTGCACAGTATGACTGCAACTACCGATTGTCTTCATTATTGTTTAATCTGCCCATTATTTTCTCAATTAATTGTCAGTAAAATGTCATACAACAGTGAAAAATACCAGTTACAATTTCCTCCAGCTAAAGGTGACATATTCACATTACATGTTCTGTTTAATTAACAGTCCAAATATTACATTTAACTACCATACAAGACAAAAAAAAGGTTTTTTTTACATTTGAGAAGCTGGAACCAGCGAAATAACTAAATGATTAATCAATTATCATGTAGCCAATTATTTTTTGCCGATCGATTAATTGCCTACTCTTTGCAACTCTGCTGCACAAGCTGAAAGACCATTTGACTGATGCGCGAACCAGACTTAAAACCAAGGCCATTGGCAGCCTGCCAGTGACTGATGGGATTAATTACCCTTAAGGTTATCATACTGACATGCCCATGAACAGGCACTAATGTAAGTGCTCAGTTTTTGCCACAGAACTTTAAAGAGAAGTTGTTAAAACCAGCAGTGCTGTAGCAAAGCGTATCCATGCACCAATAACACATCTTTAATCAGTGTCTTTAGTTACTGGAAATGAGGGGTGACATAGTACTTACACATTATAGAGAAAAATTTGTGACATTTCACATATGAGGAACTTTTCAAAATGCAAAGATCCTGTGAATATATCCTTGTGAATATATGAGAAGTTCTTCAACTAATGAACTTTTTTAAATTAAATTAAAATTAAATTAAGCCATTATCAACAATTTTTATTGCATATTTCGTGGCATTTTAAGGTTGCCTTTGCCTATTTTACATTCAGCCTTTTAAAGGAATAGATCAACATTTTGGGAAATCCACTTATGCACTTTTGTTCTGAGAGCCAGCAACTGGTTAGCTTAGCATAAAGGCTTGGCACAGGGAGAAACAGCTGGCCTGTTCAAAGGGTAAAAAAAACCTTATCTGTTGAATTTGAACAAAAACCCTAACTTTAATTTAGTTGGTAGGGCTCAATGGATGCTTGAAAGACTAAGAGAACCCCGACATCAGTGTACAGGTTAACAAACTAACTGATTATGGTTCCAAATCCAGCTCATAATTTTGGTCCCAGACACCCTGCTTTTGCCTCCTTACACCTTGCTATTGTTAACTAATTCCCAAAAGTGTATAAATAGAACCAAGTGTGTGTTCCTGAAACATTCTAAAAAGCATATTCATGTAAGTGTGTGTTCTACAGATGAGACGTGTGTGGCCAACGTGTGGGACTCCAAGAATCGCGGTGTGAACGGCACCCAGAGAGGACAGATCGTGTGGAGACTGGAGCCAGAACCCTACTTCATGGAGCGTGAGTGGACTCCATAGGTCCTGTGCTTGAGGAGATTTGACATTAATGTTTTGTTTTTCTGGAACTGTAATGAATCTTATATTAATAATAGCTCAAGTCAGACCAGTGATTTAACAAATAAACTCTTTTTATCAACTCACCAGCACTGTAAAAGTAGCAGCTTGACCTCTGTATGTTAACACATTTTGAGAGGGCAACATATTCTGCACTTGACAGGCCTAATACACATTGCATGAAAATGAGAATGTATATGATCTCTCTACAGCGGAAACTAAGATCTGCTTTAAATACTATCACGGTGTAAGTGGAGCATTGAGAGCAACGACACCTTGTATCACCGTCAAGAACCCTGGAGTACCGGTACGTTTGTGTGTGTGTGTAATCAACATCTCCCTGACGTCCCTGTAGTCATGCCCTCACCTAGTTTTTTTTTTAACCATTCTCTCATTTTCTCTTTCTAATCTTTTATTCAGCCTTCTTCTTCTCTTTGTGCTCTCTACCTCTGACTTTTCTCCCAGTTTATTAAGTGTCTCAGAATCCCTAAATCCATAAAATAAAAGTTAAACTAGGACAAAAGACATACTCATAGTAGGACTGAGAGTCCCAGTATGAACATCTCACAATTACCCAGGAGGTCAATGAACATGTACTGCTGTTGTAAAGATATTTCCAGAAACAATATTCTGTCTGTTGCATGATGCAACCTATTCTTTAATCATTTCACAGGTTGCACCTCTTTTTCCAAATCCGAAGATGATAGCTGGGAATGAAAATGGAAAATCTCCTTGCTCAATTTGTTCAACATATACCAAAGATTAAAAAATTATCAGTTATAATTCTTATGAACTGATGTTGCTCCCAAATATTTTCCATTTTAACAATTTGTCGTGTTTTACAAAAAAAGAGTTAGGACATATATAATTTTTCCGGCTTCCTGGATTACTTCCAACTTGAGAAATGGGTTAAAAAATTTTATGCAACAGATGGAATATTTTTTTTCATCCAGATGGTTAAAAGAGTTTGGAAATATCTTCTGTTGCTAAGTGTTGTTAAACCACCTTCTGGGTTTTTGAAAGATTGAAAAAGTGGGTTGCTCAGGGCTTAAGTGACTCCAATGTAGGTACAAACTGGAGCTATGAGGGCCCCTGAGTTGTTTGCATTATCTTTATGATGAGCTCGAAGAGCCTGAACACCTCTTTGCCTGAACACCATCTCCATGCAGCTCCTCTGGAGCTCTCCTAAATATCAGCACAGATAAGTTAAATGGGACATACAGTATCATGCTTTTTGTGGTTTTCTGTTATTTATATACTGTTATGATGTTGGATATCTATGCTAAACATGGTCAAAATTCCAAAACTTTAGGTTTATGTATGTAGAAATGCTCGCTGCAAGTCAAAAACCAGGGCTTCAACCTGCTCTGAACACAACAGTTTTTTACAACTTGCCTTGTGCATGACCATAAATGGCCGTCGGTTCTGTAGCCTTTGTTAGTAAGGTTGTTGCGTAAAAGGATTTTACTCCTATACCTAAAAGCAGGGGCAAAATGCATCACTCTGGAAATTTCTGCCCAGTCAAGACTAATTTCCTACTCTGAGATGCCTAATAAATGCGAGCCCTTTTTTTTTTTTACCGGTATTTGATAGTCACAACCATAATCCTGCCAGCTGACTGTCTTCCAGAGGCCAGTGATCAGATTATCAGATGCACATCCTCCTCCTTTTTCCACAGTGACTATGTAAATGCACATATCAGGGTATAGCACAGATGAACAATACTCAAAATCTCTTCCTTTTCACTTACAGCACTGACTTCAGTTCATCACATCACATGCAGCTGCGTCAGCTGTCCCATTAGCCCCCCCGAATTTATTGGGCGAAATATTTTGGACTCAGGGCAGGGAAGTGAATGGAGTAAGGCGGATGCCACTGGATTCTTGGCAGCAGGAACTTAGGTGGAGAGACATTTGCTCTAGCTGAGTCAGCAAAATGAAAAACAGTCAGTCAGCTTTAATCAGAGCTCTCCAGCCACTATTCCTCTCGCTCTCTGATGTTTCCTAATTTTTCATCAAACTCATGTGTTTTTCTCTCTGAGAGAATTAAGTTCACTCTAAAAAGGTGGATGGTAAGTGAAACACTCATACTACTTTCCCGTGGGTTGTTTTCTCATCAGGTGGGCAGTGAAGGCCAAGTGGAGGACCAATCAGGGACTGAGCACTGTCGGAAACTAGTTAGCTTCACTCTGTCAGGTGAGAGGAATGTTTCTGTGCAGTTTTGGTCCAAAACACACACACACACACACACACACTCATGAATGTGTGTTTGCCATTGCAGACATCCGGGCATCCGGCCTGAAGAAGGGCATGTTCTTTAACCCAGACCCGTACCTAAAGATGTCCATCCAGCCCGGCAAGAGGAGCGGCCTCCCCAAGTTCACCCACCACGGCCAGGAGAGACGATCCTCCATCATAGCCAACACCATCAACCCTGTGTGGCATGGCGAGGTCAGCACAAAGAAGCAGACACCCACACCTATAAATGCACACATCATGGCATCCAAAAATGTCTTGAATGAAATAGGTGTTGATGCATAAAGTGGTGTCCCATTATATGAAAATAAGGGGTGAGTTGGAGGTGAACCGTGTCATTTCCTCCTCTAACGCCATTATTTTCTTATAACAGGACACCTTGGAGTGCATTACTAAGGAAGCTTTCTGATGCGATATCTTGTCTTTTAACTTCCTGTCTAAACCGGAGTTGGGAATCTGGTGACATCTGCTGCTTGTGATCCATTTTACAGTATAACCTGTAGCATTAAGACTTTCTTTCACAGCAGTCTTTCAAACATAGACTGCTGTTAACAGTGGTCTCAGCACTAGGAACAGCTAGTCATGTTATTGTAATTAATACTACAACAACACTATGCAGCATTTTGTGGACTTCTTTAACTTTATTAATGATAGATTTTTTTGTAATCCAACCAATTGGATTGTTTTCATACCTTCATAAATGTGGACATATGTTTCCATGTTTGAGAAATTTAGTTTAGTGTTTACTACTGCCGATTGCAACTGGAAGTTAAAGGTGCACTGTGGAGTTTTTTTGTAAACACTGACAGAACAACCAACTCAGTGGAATGGTGAGAAACAAAACTGTTCTTCATGACACCAGCGTACACTGGTGTGACCAACAGTACAACAGCACTACTACTAGTTAAAGGTCCTCTCCGAAGATATTTGAAGACATATAAAAACTAGAAATACCGCCTCACAGTTGTATGCCTCCGCCAACCAGTCAAGTTGCAGTTTACAGTCTGTCCAGACTCATAATATTTGTAGTGAAGACTTGAAGGAATTCAATAAAATCACCACAGTTTCAAGGTGGCACCAAGATTAGTGTCACCAATTCAGTGCCCGACCGATTGTGAAATATGGTCACAATCTCCCCTTATGTTCCTGAGTTATGGTATAGAATAAAGAAACTTTGTCATAATTAGTGTATGAATTCTTGAGTTATGACCAAAAACCTTTGACCTTTGACCACCAAATTCTAGTTCATCCTTGAGTCAAAGTGGACGTTTGTGCCAGATGTAATGAAATTCCCTCCACGTGTTCCTAAGATATCGCGTTCACAAGAATGGGACAGATGTGAGGTCATGGTGACCTTGACCTTTGACCACCAAAATCTAATCAGTTCATCTTTGAGTCCAAGTGGACGTATGTGACAAATTTGAAGAGAGATATTGCGTTCATGAAAATGGGACAGACGGACAACCCAAAAACTTAATGCCTCCGGCCACAGCTGTTGCCAGCACTGAGGCATCAACACTTACACTGCTTTGACTAATAACTTGTGTCTGATTTGGTTTTTCCTCAAAGAAGTTCAAATTCACCCTTAAAAATCCTTAAAATGACATCTCCTCCCTCCCCTTCATTAAAAATACAGAATCTACAAATATGCAAATATTATTAATTAAAAGTTTTCCTGCTGGAAACAAGATGTCTACTACTTCACTGTAAAGTCCATTCTCGGTGTATGCGCACTGGAGGCTTCATGTTCCCACATCACACTTGTGTAAGTTGCATATTGAACCATGATTGCCTCCTAAATTGTTGTGATGTCACAAATCATGCTCATAGGTACACACCTTAAACTGAGATTGAAGGTGAGCACAGAGAAGCTTTCCTCCTTCAGCAGATGAATGTGAAAACATCTAGTGTCAAACTCTGCACAAACATCATTCTGCACGGTGAAGCTCAAACATCCAACTGAATGAACGAGTAGAAAAACTTTTTTTTTCTTGACTGGAGGGGGACTTTAAAAGGGTACCTTTTAAAGAGACGAAGCACCTTTGGAACAAGTGAAAAGATGGATGGGCCACATAAGGTCAATAGAATTAAATTTAAAATTTTGTTAAATTCAAAACATAAAAAACTTTGAATATAGCACATTTCCATGTAATGTAATACAGCATTCAATTAAAAATAATCTCTATTTTTCCTATCGACCCCCCTGTAGAAATACACGTTTGTGGCTCTGATGACTGACATGTTGGAGATCGAGGTGAAAGATAAGTTCGCCAAGAGCCGACCAATCATCAAGCGGTTTCTGGGTCAGCTGATCATCCCCGTGCAGAGACTTCTGGAGGGGCCGACGGCTGAGTGAGTCCACATACACACGCATATTTACGTTATTGTAAACAGTTAGTCAGATCAGCAGAACACAACATGAAACTGAAGTTGTACTGAGAGTGTGATGATAAATGTGTGTGTTTCTTTAAAGCAGCACCTCCTGCTTGGTTTCAGACAGAAAGGGAGAATGTCTGAGGATGACGGACAGACAAAACATCTGACCTTCAGCACTTAACCACAGTGACTCAACATAATTCAGTCAATACTGATCAATAGGTCCCAATCAGCTCATTGTTCAGGCATTGATTTGATATTGATCTACAACAGAGGACATCTTGTACTCTAGTGAACCATGATGAGTAGTGTGTGTGCAGTGTTTCCCACAGGTTGACAGTTTATTGTGGTAGGAGGTGGGCTAT
This sequence comes from Thunnus maccoyii, assembly GCF_910596095.1. Taxonomy (NCBI): domain Eukaryota; kingdom Metazoa; phylum Chordata; class Actinopteri; order Scombriformes; family Scombridae; genus Thunnus; species Thunnus maccoyii. The sequence continues at coordinate 17,654,324 of NC_056556.1, forward strand.
AACAGCACTGAATCACACGCTAATTGCACATGGATGCACTATTCTGGCAAACTCTTTCATATATTCAACACTGAAACACTGTGCATGTAGGTGTGAGGGTACAGTATATATTTAAATGTGTGTGTGTGTGTGTATACCCATATGTGCTTTTGAATTAATGTTTGTTGTGTGTTTGTGTTTAAATCTATGGTTTAGTATTGAAATCCAGTAGGGGCATACTGTAACTAAAGTGTGTGTGTGTGTGTGTGTGTGTGTGTGTGTGTGTGTGTGTTTGTACAGCGATCAGCCAGTCACCTACAGCCTGTGTCGTCGCCTCCCTACGGACCATGTGAGCGGGCAGCTACTGTTCAGAGTGGACATCACCTCCACTGGACATGAAGGTGTGTGTATGTGTGTGTGGGTATCATACTTTAGGGCCGCAAGTAATGATTCTTTTCTTTATCGATTAATATTTTGATTATTTTCTCTATCAATCAATTTGTTTTTTGGTCCATAAAATGTCATAAAATGGTGAAAAATGATTATCACTGTTTTCGCAAAGCCCAAGATGACATCCTCAAATGTCTTGTTTTGTCCCGACCAACAGTCCACAACCCAAAAATATTCAGTATTACTGTCATAGAAGACTAAAGAAACTAGAAAATATTCACATTTGAGAAGCTGGAACCAGAGAATTTGGACATTTTATTTCTTAAAAAATGACTCTGAACAATTAATCAGTTATCAAAACAGTTGGCGATTAAATTAATGATTGGCAACAAATCAATTAATCTCTATCATTCTTTTTTGGGTAATGTAAGTGAGTGGCAGGCCCTTTTTAATTAGCAATAAAGTGTTTTGCAGTCAAAAATAGTTTCACAGTTAACAAGATCATTCCCAAGGCTGGTTAATAGTGCAGGGTCAGTGGGTGGCATGGAGCGGGACCCTGAACAAACTGCTGTCTATCATTGACAATGCCAACCACCCCCTGACAAACAAGATACAACATGTTAATTACAAAGCTTTAGAGGTGAAGCCTTGAGTGAGCCAGGCCAGCTGTTTCCCCCTTGCTTCAAATCGTGCTTAGCTAAGCTAATTATCTCCTGGCCCTAGCTTCATATTTAGCAGACAGATATGAGAGTGGTATTCATCTTCTCATTTAAGTCTCAGCAAAGGGCAAATGAAGGTATTTCACAATCACATTCACAATCTTTTTTTATCCTTCTGTTCTCTCCTCCTGGTCCATCCTCTCCTTCACTCAGAAGCCTCTCCAGATGCAGTGGGAACTATCTTGGGTGGTGCTGTGAACGGCGACCCCGGCAGTCCCTCCGATGACGAAGACCTCCCTCACCCCTCCTCATCCTCACGCGTCACATGTGGACCCTCCCCTACAGGATCTGATGAGGGCTCCCTGTTAGTCAATGGGGCTTGTTACTATGGCGATGACAGCGTGTGGCGGGAGCCTGGGCAGGTGGGAGAAGAGGATCTGGTTCCTCCGGCTCTGGGTAGCCACACCCACCGGCAGGTGTCACTCAATGACTACCTGGACGCCATTGAAGCTCCCAGGAGCCCTGGGGACCGACCTCTGGTGGGGCCTTCGCCGAAACTCCGCTCCAGCTTTCCAACGGACACACGGCTCAACGCCATGCTGCACATAGACTCAGATGAGGATGAGGAGACAGCAGGGCAGCACAGGGACCAATCACAGGAGACAAAGACTCAGCAGACCTCAGACGTATCGAGAAGGTCGGCTACATCTGAGTCTCGACAAGGGAATGAGGTTTCCATAGGAGAGCCACACGGGTCGACTGGAGCTGGTACTGGACCTGGAGCTGCAGCAGAGGCCGGTTCCTCTGCCAGTGCTCAGCCTGGGGCTGAGCCTGCAGGGGCTGAACCTGGAGCTGGAGCTGCAGAAGTTGCAGCTGGAGTTCAAACACAGACAGGAGCATCAACCTCTGCTGATGCAGAAGCTGTGACCACAGAGGCTGCTGGAGCGTCAGCTGAGGCTGCACACATCAGCGGAGAACCCTCCACAGCTTCCAACTCAGGTCAGGCATCAGGGGCCGAGGCAGCTGCAGCAGAAGGCCCAGGGACCCAGGCTGGGCCGGGTGCCTCTGTGGGGGAATGTACCTGCCAGGAGCAGAGCAGCTGGACAGGTGCAAACCAGGAAGTGTCCTGCAGTCCTTCACTCAGTGGTGGTCCACTTTCACCCATTCAGGTTAGCAGCTGTAGAACTGAAGCTAGATGTTGTGGAAAATCTTTGTCAGACTCTGCCATTAGATAACCAGGACTCATATTTGTCAAACAAAAGAATTATGTGAGTTCCTACTCCTGACTTTGGACTCCTGTGGTTAGAAGGGTGAGGATTTCTCTTGTTGAAACTTGTTGATGAGCCTGGGTAACAGACGCTTTTGACAACACCTCCTCACATTAAGATATACTTTGCAGCAGATTTTAACAAAAAAATACAAAAAAACTTGTATAACTTATATAAAACTTACATACTGTAACTTTAAGGATACTCCAAAGATCCAACTGAGGAGTAAAAAAGACATTTATCAAGCAAATTGCTCCCAATTAAAGCTAAGTATAAAGGCCAATTCATGGTTTCTGCATTCCACACTCTGCAGACAGCTGTGGAGTTGCACGTGGACCACGGACGCACATGCGGTTAAATACATACCTTGATCTGGGGTCTGCAGACATAGATGTGTTCCACATGTGTGCACTAGTAGCAAGATTGCAGCCATGATAACTTTCCAGAGTTGTAAAATCCAGTCTGTGAATTTTACAAACCGCAGTGTTTTCATTTACTCACCAATACTTTGAACAAATACTGCCATGTGGACGTGGAGAGTATGAATTGACCTTAAGGCTGAATCCAAATGTCCAGAAATGTGGAGGTTTGGATTTTGCCTAATACTAACCTAATAATATATATTTAATACTTTAAGAACAATTCTCAAGTGATCACATGATTCATTACAAAACAAGAATTGCTAATAACCCTCTTCTCCTCTCCTCTCCTCTCCTCTCCTCTCCTCTCCTCTCCTTTCCTCAGGAGGTGGAGACAAGAAAAGAAGTGGCTCCAAAGGCAGAGGAGGAAGGGGCAGAGTCATCAAGCAGTGAGGCAAATGGGCCAGTGGCAGCAGCTGCTCCGACCAGCAGCAGCATAGCTGATCAAGGAGGAGGGACTTCTGAAGCTGGTAGGTGGTAAATCTGAAATTTATGTAAATGAGACATAAATTCTGTCCATAAAATCACATTATACAGCTCATGGCAACTACAGTATGTATGCATCTTTTTAAAAAAATCAGACTCAAACCATTAAAAATATCACATATCATAAAAGTGCTTTTATATTGCTCAAATGTATTACTTTATGAACTGTATTACTACTACACTCCTGAAAGTGTGTGTGCTTTTCACTCTCATGTGATTGTAAATGTACTGTATGGCTGACCCAACTCATTTGTCCTTTATGTGAAAGTAAAATAAAACCAACAAAGCATCTTAGCTCCACTGAGCCGTGTATTTTTGATAATTGCAGGCGCGACAGCCAGAGGTGGGGATGGGCAGGAGGAGCAGCAGGAGGAGGAAGGAGGGGAGGTGTGGAGGAGGAGGCGATCTATGCAGGCCTCTGGAGGTGTGGCCCAGAACCATGAGGTGTGCGGGGCCAGAGAGAGTCTGAGCGGGATCGTTGTGGAGAGTGAGGGAGGTGAGATGCAGGGCTGTTTATATATTATATAATATTATTATCACTGCTGAATTTAGAATTCTGAAATGTATCCCTTACACATCTCCACACATTCTCACCTCCTGTACTACTTTGCTCCTCCATCAGGGGCGCTGTGCAGCTCCACCAGAGCAGCAGGTTCACACGAGGTCTCCTTAATGGTTGTTATTGAGAGAATCAAGGCTTTCATTCAGCTTCAACATCTATATTTTGCAGTCTGCTGCTGCAGCGATTATAGCCACTTCTCTTGACCTCATGCTGTGTTCTCATCTAACAGGAGCTCTGTACTCAGAGTGTGTGAAGAACATGTACATTAAGTGGAATACTAACTAAGATAGTAACAGGTTAACTAGGCTGAGCTAAGTTAATGTTCTTTCTGACACTTTAATGTGTAGCTTTGTTTTTTTAAGTCTTTTTGCTTCTTTCTTTTTTCCTTTTAAGTGTCTTTCAAGCTAGAATATCTGTATTATTATTATTATTCAAATGTATTGATTCCACCACCAGTATTTATTGTATGCTACAACAAATCCGATTTAAGCAGACCAACCTTCTGAGCAGCATCTCTCCAGGTCAGAGAGGATTGAGCGATCAGGCTTTATTAATAAAGACTGGAGCAGATCACAGCAGGTTTTCTGCAGCCACCAAAAAAGCTGATGGATTACAGAGAGAGGAATTGTGTTTGTTTAACCAATCCACAGCGTCAGATAATGGCAGATACTGTAAGGGTGCTGAGCTTGAGGTGAGATGGACCAGCTGTAGGATCTGAGCTTGCAATTTGCAGATCTGGAACTGTCGCAATGTTAACTTCTATTGAATATGTCTTTGCGTGTGTGTGTGTGTGTGCAGGTGCCACAGCTCAGGTCAATGGCCACCAGTCTGTTCGCTCCCTGCCATCTGTCCGCCATGACATCAGTCGTTACCAGAGAGTGGACGAGCCGCTACCACCTAGTGAGTGTGTGTGTTTGTTAACATGAGGAAAAAGGTGTTAATCAGTACAGCACTACCCACAGACTCACCTATCGTGTGTGTGTATATTGCACATTGTCCTAAAAGATTTGAAAGCTTTGTCTGCACCAGGATAACGCTTGACTTTAAAGGACAAGTTCACAATTTTTCAAGTGTGTCTTAAAACAACAGTCAGGTGTCCATATGAACAGTGAAAGAGGTTTTCCTCGCTGTAATCATTCCTCCTGTTCATACTGACTATTAAAAGACTCCCTTCAAATGTGCTTTCAATGGAAGTGATGGGGGTCAAAATCCACAGTGTGTCCACACAGTCATTTTGTGCAAAAATGCATTTAAAAGTTGATGTGAAGCTTATATGAGTCTTCATCAGTCTGAGTTAGTCATATCAAGTGGATATCTGCCACATTTACAGTCTTTTTAGCATCAAATTCCCTCTTTGTGTTTCCTCGGACAGTGTTTCCCTGTTGCTTCCCTTGAAGCTTCTTATTAGATAGTGTCTGATGTTTTTAGGAGATCCCAGATTTTTATGTTTTCTCTCTCTCTCTCTCTCTCTCTCTCGTGAGATTTATTGTTGGGAAAAAAATCTAATAGGAAGTGTGTGCTACAGGTCATAAAGATGTGTTTTGCCATATGCAGAGGACAACAATCATTTCTCTGTATTAAGCTTCTATTTTCTTCATCAAATATTGAACCAGTTTATAAAGTTGACAGACAGAACAGACATAGATCTTTAGTTATTAGTGATTGAATGTTATCTTCCCAGCTCTTCATCTTTTCAGTGTTCACTCATTTACACCTTCGCTGAAATTCTCACCATTATTGACAAGCCAATGGATGTATAACATTCATTTTACACTTGTTTGTTTTGATACTAAACCTCAGCCTGGCCTTCCCAAGGTGTGTGTGTGTGTGTACTTAAGTCCCTCAATGTGTGTGTGTGTGAACCAGACTGGGAGGCTCGAATTGACAGCCACGGTCGGATCTTTTACGTGGACCATGTGAACAGAACCACAACTTGGCAACGGCCCACTGCTCCCCCAGCCCCGCAGACCCTCCAGAGATCCAACTCCATACAGCAGATGGAACAGCTGAACCGCAGGTCAGAACACACACACACACACACACACACACACACACACACACACACGCAGATACACACACAGATATGGTCAGCCTCAATTCAATTTTCCCATTATTTGCGTGATAAATTCATCTATGTGTGAGATCATATGAAGATTGTCATCATGGTAACTAACATACACACATGCACCTCTTCAGGTATCAGAGTATACGTAGGACGATAACCAATGACAGCAGACCAGAAGAGCAGTCAGCCAATGAGCTGCCAACAGATGAGACTGATATGCACCCGTCTATTCCAGGTAATCCTCTCACTGCAATGCATTCTGGTTTATGTAGTCGGGAAAGAATGTCCTTGAACTTTGCTTCACACACTTTCTCTGACATTGCATTTGTGTGTTGCAGAGCTGCGTAGAGACAACAGCGTCGCTCAGTCGGGCTCCAGGTCTCGCCTCAGCCTGCTGCTTCAGTCTCCCAGCGCCAGGTTCCTCACCAGCCCCGACTTCTTCACTGTGCTGCATTCCAACCCTGTATGGACACTCGTTTTTTTTCTTCTCTCTCTCTCTTCTTTCTTTGAACCCATCCATCCCTGTTTTCCTCTATCTTTTTCTCATAGATGACACTCTATTTGTTTCAGGAACCTCTTCAACATCTATTTACCACACACTCATTAAGGGACTGTACAAAAGTTATTAAGGTGGGATCGTGACATCAAATAAAAGACTTGATGAAGAAAAGTCAACTCAGCAGTATGTAAGATTCTACTGGTATTTAACAGTGCTCTCGTTGGAACACCTGATCATGCAATTCAGGAATCATGTGATTGGTTTGATTATGACAGACAGTTCAGGCCATGACATCATCTGATCTACTTTTATTTTACTATTTGGGAAATCCGATGGTATGGAAAAACATTGCACTGCTAGTCCATCAGTAGCCACATGAGCTGTCTATGTTAAGGGGCGGATCTGAAGAAAATATTAACACAACAAAATGAAATATATGGTTCAGGTCCCCTTCCCACCCCAATCATTTTTGTACAGTCCCTTACTCATAACAATCAAATCACATATGTAAGAATGGTGGTGGATAGTATTTACACAGTATTACAGTGGGACAGCTACACTTGACAAAACCTCCCTCCTGTCTCTGGTGGATGTGTTTCCTCTCCTGTCTCTGTCTTCTTTCTTCCCTCCTTCCTCTCTATCATGAATTCTCTCCTGCTTCTCTTGCTTCTTTCACTGTCCCTCACTGTCTCTCAGAGTGCCTACCGTATGTTCACCACCAACACGTGTCTGAAGCATATGATCAGTAAGGTTCGTCGGGATGCTCACCACTTCGAGCGCTACCAGCACAACAGGGACCTGGTGGCCTTCCTCAACATGTTCTCCAATAAACAGCTGGAGCTTCCCAGAGGCTGGGAGATGAAGCACGACCACACCGGCAAGGTGGGGATGAGAGCCATATCAATTAGTCTGAAAGTCTCATATTCTATAAACCCAAAGGCTTTAAGGGCTGTGGATGAGGTGTAATACAGTTTTGAGTCTTTAATTCAGTGTTAGAGTGGGTGCTAATTGTCTCATGTTGCATTTTATGGGCAAAGTACATTTCAACATCTGTCACAAAATTCTTCTTGTGGCACAAAATTAAAAATAGTATGTTGTCACCATGCTCATTTGTCAAAGTTGAAACATATTTACTGCTGTGTGTAAATTAGAATGTAGAAATAAATTAATAAATCTAGATTTTAAAAATGCATTTACTTAATTTATATTTAGTTGAGCTTTATTATTTTATTTATTGATATTATAATAGTATTAATAAAAATTTAATTTTATATCTATATTAATATCCATGTGTATATTTCACTGTTTATTTATATATTTAACTATAAATAAGTAAGTAATTTTTAATCATTGTGAAACTGATTTTGTGCCATGAAAATGCTCAGTACATCACAGAAGTACATTTTATATTTACCAAGTGTGACAAACATACAAATTGTTTCAGTTGTTTCAAATTAATATTGATTACAATACATTTCATGTCACAAAATGTGTGTATGTGTGTGTGTTTGTGTGTGTGTCTGCAGCCTTTCTTTGTGGACCACAACTGCCGAGCCACAACCTTCATCGACCCACGGCTGCCTCTCCAGAGCACTAGGCCCCCAAGCATCCTGGCTCACCGGCAACACCTGACGCGCCAACGCAGCCACAGTGCCGGGGAGGTCAGCCCCCGGCGACTGGTGAGACACACACACACACACACACACACACTTGTGTCTAAAGCTGACATTTTTACACATTTTTATTGCTGTAGGGATCTCAAATATCACGGGACAGCTACTTTACCCGCTTAAACTAATCTATCCTCCTCTCCTCATCTGTAGGTGGGTGAAGACCCTCGTCACACTGGCCCACCCGTCCTGCCGCGGCCTTCCAGCACCTTCACCTCTGCCAGCAGGGGGCAGTGCCAAGATGTTGTGCCAGTGGGTCAGTATACGCACGAAAAGACATATACACATACACAGCTTTAGAAATATTCAACTTTGACCCACATGTTTCTGTCTGCTCTTCTTCTAGCTTATAACGACAAAATTGTGGCGTTCCTACGACAACCAAACATCTTTGAGATTTTGCAGGAGAGACAGCCAGACTTCAACCGGAACCATTCACTCAGGTACACACAAACACACATACACACATACAATACCTGACAGAGGTGTGTATTTGTAATGGTCTGTAGCTCCCACTGTATATGAAGCATGCATAGCTATATTCACCAGCATCTTACTCAGTTTAATGTTGCTATGACAACAGGGAGAAGGTGCATCTGATCCGCACAGATGGAGTGTCAGGATTGGCCAGGCTTTCAGGAGACGCTGACCTTGTCATGCTGCTAAGGTGAAACCTGCTTTTCCTTCCTTTCTTCCTTCCTTTCCTATTTTTAATGTACTTCTTCCCTGTCGTAATGTATTAGTTCTGCATTATTTTCCCTTTATTTCTTTTCAACCTAGGTCACTCTGTTGAGTTAATTCTGTTTATTCAATTTCTCTCTTGCTGCGTCTCTCCTCTTTCTCTCCTCTGCAGTCTGTTTGAAGATGAAGTAATGTCATACGTGCCTCCTCACGCCTTACTTCACCCCAGCTACTGCCAGTCACCTCGGGGATCCCCTGTCTCCTCCCCACAGAACTCACCTGGTAAGAGACGAGTCACACGCATATTGAACATCCCTCTCTTTCTGAATCTTCTTTATTAAAATGTTGCTATGAAAGGTAGAACTGAAAAGACAGTTTAGGAGCTACAGTATGCAAAAAAAAACCTAGTTTCCCCATCAACCCCTACTCATTCAAATACATTTAGATGCTCATTCATCTTGCATAGATCTCTATATACATACACAGAACCAATGAGTAGACAGCCCAAAATATAAAAGGGATAATGACATTGATTGGTCATTCTGACCCCAGAACAACAATTTGGAGGGAAATAAAAACAGAGTTGCATAGTTGTAATAAATACAGTACATTCCTTGTGTTGAAAAATTGATATTAACCTTTATTTCATAAATATTACTGTATTCAAGCCCTGTGTGGCATCCACCCTGTTGAAGAAGGAAAAAAAGGAAATCAAGAGTTTTTGTATAGACATTCAAAAATCATTCAGTTGGAAAAAACTCTTGCTACTATTGATATCACTTTTATCTACCCACATGAATGATGTATATCTGGTGATGTTACATGTGATACTGGAGTACCAAGATGTGAACCACTGCATCAGCACTCGTTATAAAGTTCACTGAGTCTCACACACTTTGTGGGTTGTAGTAGTGATGGAGTGGAGGAGAGTGATTGCGCAAGCACAATTACTATAACAAACCTGGATTTGGTTGCTAATACAGCAGAACATACATAGAGAAATTTGATCTGCCCAGTTACACAGTGTGTCCATAAGCACCTTCACTGTCTAACAAAATCATCTGAATTCTACTCTTACACTATATTCTGTAAAACTGAGTGATAATCATACACAAACATGTAAAGATAGATTTCAGACTTAGTTTGTGGTTGTCTTCAGTACAGCTACATGTGCACCAGTTCAGCATGTGTAGAAATCAAAAGCTTGACAGGCCTATGGTGCCTAAGTAATGATTTAAGAGTTGCTGTTCAGAAGAGGGGTTTTGCAAATGGTACATTCTTTCTGATGTCTGCATTGACTTTTGTTTACTCCCTATTCCAACTTTCCCTATCTATGATATTATCAAATAAGATTTATTATCCCCCAAAAAAACACCTGTGGAAAAAAATTTCAGTACACATGGGTCACAGATTCTGTGTGGAAGATAGAAACCATCACCAGTAAGCTGCTTGTACCACACCAAGTGTGACTTTCTGTCTAATGTAGAATATTAAAAAGTGTAGGTTATTTCCAACATTTTTGTTTAACCAGTAGAGGACAATGTGCAGCTTCTAGTTATTTACCTATTTCAACACAGAATGTCAAATATCTTTAATGGTTTAGAAAGCTTCATTTCACCATCACTACCCATTGATGAATGTCAAAAGTTGTCAAATGGTATTCTGGGAAATGTAGTTAAATCTGTAACTCACCTGTATCTGTTCCTCTTTCTCTCTGCCTGTAGGTACTCAGAGAGCCAATGCCAGAGCTCCAGCACCCTACAAGAGAGACTTTGAGGCCAAACTGCGCAACTTCTACAGAAAACTGGAAACTAAAGGCTATGGACAAGGACCGGGGAAGCTAAAGTAGGTGGACTGTGTGTCTGTGTAACTGCAGAGAGCAACCGTCCTCTTCTGTTTCTTCGTATTCACATTTGTGTATGTGTGTCTCAGATTGATCATCCGTCGTGACCATCTGCTGGAAGATGCCTTCAACCAGATCATGTGCTATTCCCGTAAAGATCTGCAGCGCAGCAAGCTCTATGTCAGCTTTGTCGGGGAGGAGGGGTGAGTATGTGGGAGGCCAGGTCACAGGTGCATGTGTGTATAGTACATCTGTGACTCATTTCCAGCTTATTACAGCATGACACTACATGTGGACAGTCTGGTTAAAGAGGACATATTCAGCTTTTTGTGATTATCTGTTATTTATATACTGTTATGATGCTGAATATTTATGTTAAACATGGTTGAAGTTCCGAAACTTGAGGTTAACATATGTAGAAATGCTCCCTGCAAGTCAAAAGTCAGTGCTTCAACCTGCTCTGAACACTTCATTGGCAAAGTCAGCTCACCAGACATGCCCATAACGGGCTGTCCATAGCCTTGGTTGCTAAGGTTTCTTAAGGTTGCTAAGACGGGAGCTAAAACACACTGAAGAGCTACATAAAGGGTCAGTATAAGATAAATAAGGACTTTTTTTTTAACTGTAAATCATGCCAAGATATTTCAGTAGAGCCCCAGATGAAAAATATTGACCTGTAAATGTGCAGAATATGTCCCATTCAACACATACTGTACTATCTTAATCCTTGAAATGGCTTTTGAAAAGGTCCTTGATGATGTTTAGCAGGTGTAATCTTTACTGTGTTCACCACCTTAGCTTACCATGTTAGTATGCTATTTTTTGCTAATTATCACTAAAAAAACAGAGTGTAGCTGAGGCTGATGGGGATGTAGTTCTGCAGGTAATTTGTCATAAACCAAAAGAACAAATGAAAATTTGACCTGGTGATAGTGAATCTACAAAACTAAATATCAATTCTATCTTCTTTTATTGAGAAACATGTACTAGAGGGAGATTTTCATTTTCTGTACCCTGAATGGTTGTAGAGTTTCCTTAAAAAGTCAATGAAAAGTGAAGATGGAATGGAAGAGGAAGGAATGGATTTATGTTTATTTTTCAGACGAGAAGGAAAGAAACCATTGACATAAGTTTGTAGTAAGTATAAGTGTGTGTGTGTTGCAGGTTGGACTATAGCGGCCCTTCCAGAGAGTTCTTCTTCTTGGTCTCCAGAGAGCTGTTCAACCCGTATTATGGTCTGTTTGAATACTCTGCCAATGACACCTACACTGTCCAGATCAGCCCAATGTCCGCCTTCGTAGACAATCATCATGAATGGTGAGATTTACTGCATACACACACACTCATTAAGAGACAATGACAGATATTATCTTCAGCATCTTGATTGCTCTGATGTGTTTTAATGTGTGTGGTTTTGTGTCTGTGTGTGCGTTTCAGGTTCCGGTTCAGCGGTCGTATTCTGGGTTTGGCTCTGATCCATCAGTACCTGCTGGACGCCTTCTTCACCAGACCATTCTATAAAGGCCTACTGCGCATGTACGTATGTGGAAACGATGCGCAAATGCATGATCATACATGCACATACACACAATATGCACGGACATAGACGGAAAAAATTCATGTCTATGTTTAAAACATTTTTAAATCATTGAAAGGTGTTTATAAAGTTTAAATGTATTCTAGCACAATCGAATCTTCAGCTGGTGTGTGTTCAATTCGACTGAGGAAGATCTTACAGATCAAAACATCAAAAAAAAAAAGAGAATAAAATTATTTATTGGGAGCTTAACAGTGTGTAGACCTCACTCCTTTGCACCCTGCAATGAAATTTTTTTTATCTTGCACCTGAATAATTTGCCTGGATGTGCACAAGTTTGGTCCCTCTTCTGATTAATGCAACTTGAAATACTAGAGAATGCACACACTTACACACTCTCTCATCTGCCACTGTGTAGTCCATGTGACCTGAGTGACCTGGAGTATCTAGACGAGGAGTTTCACCAGTCCCTTCAGTGGATGAAGGACAATGACATAGAAGACATGCTGGACCTCACCTTCACCGTCAACGAAGAGGTCTTTGGACAGGTTAGAGTCTGTGTGTGTGTGTGTGTGTGTGTGTGTGTGTGTGTGTGAGTTTTGTTAAATTATGTTTGGCAGAACATAGAGAAAGACAAAGGATTGATTGTGTTGGTAACAAAATGTCTTCTGTTTCCTCTTGAGGACAAAAAAGGTGACTTGAGTAGTATTTAGTTTGTGTGTCTTTTGTGTGTGTGTGTGTTCTTATAGATAACAGAAAGAGAGCTGAAGCCTGGTGGAGCCAACATCCCTGTCTCAGAGAAGAATAAGAAGGAATACATTGAGCGGATGGTGAAGTGGAGGATAGAGAGAGGAGTGGTGCAGCAGACTGAAAGCCTGGTCCGAGGCTTCTATGAGGTACAGCTTTCTGTGATAGAACTCTAATATATGTTAAAAGTAACACAAAATATATTCGTTTTCAGTCATTAAGTTCTTTATATATCTGCATCTTTACACTTTTTCCACGTGATTGAATTGCTATAACAAAAAATAGATAATGTGACCCTCAGTGGCAGCAGTCAACCTCTGGTTCAACATACATTCTGGGTTGTAATAGTGTGTGTGTGTTTCCCAGGTGGTGGATGCCAGGCTGGTGTCAGTGTTTGATGCCAGGGAGCTGGAGCTGGTGATCGCTGGCACTGCTGAGATCGATTTATCAGACTGGAGGAACAACACAGAGTACAGAGGAGGTATGGACTGTTTATCAGACTAAATATTTAGTAGGGAATGAAATGAGGCAGAGGAGGGTGTTTGATTTTTTTCTCATCACCAAATTTATTGTAGCTAAGGTCCCTTTTGGAGATCTTATTAGTGATTGAACTATAGCTCATCATTTTTTCTCCAGCCTATGTAATCACTTTATTCTGCACCATAACAGAAATCAGAACTGCAGTAAAATTTAATGTGTCATATTAAGTTTGCTTATCATATGATGGAATTTGAACATCACATGTTGATGTTGTTTTTTTCACTTGTTTACAGTTTGGAACAGTCCACAGTGATCTGAACACGCAGACTTAATCATCTATTCTTCCACAGTTAGCTGAACCGTTACCAAGACTTTTAAATTCCTCCTCCATTTAAACATATGTTTTTTTTTATTGTTTCTACAGTTGGATGTTTGAGCTTCACTGTGCAGAATGATGTATGTGCAGAATTTGACACTAGAATGCTGTTTTCAATTTCATCTGCTGAAAGAGGAAAGTTTCTCTGTGCTCACTGAAAATCTGATTTTTAGGGGTGGGCCTATGAGTGTGCCATTTTCTGACAGCAATTAAATTGTGTTTTGGTAATTGTCAGTTGAAATCAAGTCAATTTAATTATATAGTGCCAAATCAGGGCACTTTTCATATTGAGCAGGTCTAGACCGTACTCCTGGTTATGCAACTCAGTTATGACAGACAGTCAGACAACTAATCTCATTTTAGGAGACATTATCAGATGTAATTAATATATATATTAATTATTTGGAATCTTGTAGTGGGGAAGGCCCTCAGTTGGTTGACACTTTCAGTGGCTGTGGTGTTATCTGTTCATTTAGGAGGTCTTGGCTCAGGGAATATTTAGTGTGCCATTTTTTTGGTGATCGCTTACATCACTTTTAATTGGTTGGGTAAAAAAATATTGCTCTATTAAGATATTAGATGTTCCGTTCTCTCCTTTATATTATATTAATGTTCAATTGAGTTGTATCAGTTTAATACTGTTATGTTATGTTGTAATTGTTTGGTTACGTGATTGGGAGGACTTCAGCATATTGTATTTTTCCAGGTTTTTGTCTCTGTTGGGCTCTTTGCTGCTGTAATGACCCCCTCTGAATCTCACCAGTATCATCTAATCGAGCTCTTGTCATCCACCATCATGATGATCCTGTTGTCATTTTATCATGTTTAGGTTACCATGACAACCATATAGTGATCCGGTGGTTCTGGGCAGCTGTGGAGAGGTTCAACAATGAACAGAGACTTCGGCTCCTGCAGGTAGGTGTAGATGTAGGTGTGTGTGTGTGTGTGACAGACTGAGGTTTGTTGTTTATTACACCTCGGGACCTCTATCTTCTTCCTTCCTTTCTCCTTTCCTTCCAGTTTGTGACGGGGACATCCAGTATTCCTTATGAGGGCTTTGCTTCTCTGCGAGGCAGTAACGGACCCCGCAGGTTCTGTGTAGAGAAGTGGGGAAAAGTCACCTCGCTGCCCAGGTAAACACAGAAAGACTCTGCAGCACGGATGTGATCACAATTTGTTTTGGGATTTTGGGGTAAAACTACTCCAAGTACAATTTACTCAAAAAAGAAACTTTAGTACATGCAAACACAGTAAATCTAACTTGTTGCTTTACACTTCTGATACCATATAAAAATGGTGATCACTGTTTGTACAAGCATAAATCCAATTTAAGTAAAAATAAAATGTAACCAACAGAATGTCCAACATCACTTTCTGTGGTCTCTCTCCAGAGCTCACACCTGTTTCAACCGGCTGGACCTGCCGCCGTACCCATCCTTCTCAATGCTGTATGAGAAGATGCTGACCGCAGTGGAGGAGACCAGCACCTTTGGGCTAGAATGAGATCCCCACCCTGAATTCACCCATCCCTCCCCTCAGCTCCCCTCAAGGACTATCAGTATCTGTGAAGAAAGGTAGCCATGAGAGAACCTGGAGGAGGCCTCAAAAACCTGGATTAGGAGTCCAATTTGTGATCTTGTATTTAATTTATAATGAGCTCTGTTTTATATCAGAGGCTGCTAAGACCTTTGAACCAGGAAGCTGCACTCTGACATCTTAATATGTCTCATGTATAGAGGTAAAGTACTCACAGTTTTTGTTGGACCTGCACATATTTCACACCAACTTAGTAATACATGCTTTCACCTGTGCAATGTGACGAATGAAGACCTACACTGCCTTCTGGACCAGGATCAAAACGGCCTGGATTTGACTTATCAGAGACCCGGGTGTTTTTTTTTTTTTTGTTCTCCTTGATACCAGGAGGTTAAGGTTCAGGACTATGGAGCATGTACACAAGAAATAAGAAGCAACCACTGCCTTCATTGAAAAAAACTAAGTGGATTTAGCCTTTTTTATTCTAGTTCGGATGGACCATGGAGGATCATAAGTCCAGTCCAGAATGTACTACTCACTGTAGTACAGCGTCTCCTTGTGGCCTGTAGTTGTAACTGCACTCATGTAGATAGTGCATTTCTCTCTCAAAGCCTTTCCAGGACCGCCTGAAGTAAACTTTTGGTAAAGTTTGTCGGATTTTCCTGTGAACGTTGCCTACAGCTGATTTTGTGAGTCTGGACAGTAGCTTTGCTATTGTTGCTATGAGTATTTTCATCTACAAGAAAAAGTGCTTTTCTAATGACGTGGCGGTGACATGTTGTGATTTGAATGTAAGTAAGTTCATGATATAGATTGTGTGGGGAGGGATTTTTCTATCAGATCTGGCTCAATTGGCAAAAAATATTTGGCCACCGCTCACTTTGGATTAATGTGTAGATGAGTTACATGGAACCATATCCTTTACTTTGTATTTAAAACTAGCTTTTATTCAGGTCTAAGTTGTTGAAACTATTCTACTCTCAAGATCTGTCAACTGAAAGAAAATTTTAAATCCAAACATACAAAATCTGTTAAATGTCCACCCACCAGTGGTGGATCTAGAAGATTTTACATGGGGTGGCAAGAGGTGTTGGTAGGGTGACATACTGCTACTGCAGGTAAATAGCCAAAGCAGAGAGAGAAAAGGTGCAAACACTTCTACTTCCAGTCTCTCCTGCCTCTCATTCCCATTTGTCCCATTCTTTTTCATTTTCTATCAGAAGGCCAATTCAGCTACTCTGAGGTGGTTCAGGGGGCAGACTGTGGTTTTAAACCTTAAAGTGACTATAGGCTAATCAATATTTTTATAACAATGGCTCAAATGACAATGCCTATGACTCTGTATAATGTGAAAACACAGAACAAGTACAACACCAACTCAAAGCTCTAAAAACCGACTGTGCACCACCTGCTCAGCACCAAACAGCAGACAGACACAGATAGCAACTAGCTGGTGAACATAGTGGAGCATTTAGCAGCTGAAGAGCCAGATATTTCCCTCAGGAGTTAGTGCAGAGCAAAACAACTAAAAGAGAGTAATCAGGTGGACAGACATACAACGCAAAATTAATATTAATGTTGTTCTGTGACTGCTGGATGTGTAAATAAATCCTACTAACAAGTTCGCCATATCAACTTAAAAGGTGATAATGCTGGTGCTGTGTTCACAGCTTGTTTCTGCTGCCTACAAGTGGTCAAAAAATCAATTACTGCAGCAGTTTGTTAAAGCACTTAAATGGCGTTTATCCAACACTTTGGTATTAAGATTAGAGATGGTATTCAATAGCATATTATTGAATTAATCCAGTATCAGGTCCCTTATTTAATGTTATGTTTATCTATCACTTTCCTGTGATGAACTGGGACTAGCGAGCAATGTAACTTTTGGCTAACATTATGAGTATGCACACTCTGATTATTGAGCATCATTAATAATTTTCCCTGTTTGTTGCCTGTGTTAGTGCCCCCACCCCTATGTCTCCCTTCTAGATCCACCCCTGCCATACACACTCAGATCAGAGCTGAAACATTTCACCAAGCCGGACTGCAGCTGCTGGTGTCAAACAACAATATGATCTGGACATCTGATTTTTAGCTGCCATTTTAAAGTCCAATTTAGCATGTGCTCATGGAAAAGGACCTAATCACCCTGAGACATCCAATAATATATCAACTGGCATAAAAATGCCTTCTCAGCATAGTCGCTGTTCCTCATTAGAATATATTTTCTTTTCTTGTTATTTACTTTACACTTTAGAACTAGAAGATTTTCAAAAACAAAGCTCCAAATGATTGAGCATGTTCTCTTCTTTACTTACATTTGTGCTGTTGTACAACTTGTGTATTTGTATGGCTGAAATCCAGTTTGATCACACACACTGTAAAAACTCAGTAAAATCTCTTTTTCTGACATGAAGAGTTTTAACTGAAGAGTTAATTCTTACACCATGTAATAGTTCTTCTAGATTTGCACTCTGTCATCATTTAAATATTGCATTAATGAATTGTATCAACTTCTTATTAATGTTTCTGTTACTTTAATCAGTTTGTCTGGTGGAGTTCACATGAGGCGCTTTCAGACTGGAGGAACTTTTTCATAGTTCTAAGAACTGTTGCAGGAGCTACCCCTTTTTTATTGTGTCCGTAATCCTTAGAATGCCATTTTGAGGGACTTTTTTAACTCCTACGTCAGGGTAGGTACTCTCTGAGCATCAAAAGAACCTTGAGTGACATAAGTGTACGGTGATCGGTCCAGATCTAAGTGTACATTGATTGGTCGAATACATGAGCCAATACAGCACTGATGGAGCACCGGCAACTTGTGTAAACAGCAACTCTTAATGTTAGCCTTTTGCTTTAAATAATGGAACAAAACACGTCTCCTTTTCGATTCCAATATTAACATGAAACCCACGACACTCAACAAACAGCTCCAATCATGGCGTCCTCCATCTTGTTGAAGTTGTATCTCATGCAGATATGACATTCGTATGCCAACCGCCAGCTTGCGTCACTTCAATGTTCCTATTTTCGGTGCAAATCAAACAGAAAAAAGCCCTTGAAAGTATGTAGGTCTTGGGGAGTTCCCCAGTGGGTAGTTCCTCTCAGGGAGTCCCTAGAACTGTTTGGTCCGAAAGCGCCTATTGAGAGCTGAAAGCAGGCACACAGTCAACAGTAAAAACCTATACTGCTCTTGTAATAGAAAGCATGAACATTTTCTATAAAATCAATTTTGAAGGAGCTTGCAGTGAATCTTTTTCTCTTTCATACATCAAGACACTTACCGTCCTCTTCACTCACATTCCCCTGCACTATGAATGTAAGCACGCCTTGTACTGCCACATGGAACTACAGCTGTCCGTGTTCAGGATTACAGCATACAAAAATCAACTGGGTCCCTGAGCTAACAAACCTTTCTGAATGTCTCATGTATGGAAGCCCATTTACACCAAGAAAAAGGAAAGGAATGCATGAAAAATTAGGCATGATAAAAGTATAAATTCTCATGGTAAATCTTGACCTGCTTGGATAAAATTGTGACACAATTCTGAGTTTTGATTTACCATCAAAACTTGGACTTCATATCTCATAATTCTAAATTAGTATCTCATATTTTTTGAATCAATATGTCAAAAGAGAAAAAGATAAGAAATAATCTTACTATTTTTGGACAATTTTCAACTCATCTCATAATGCTGTCTTAGTAAGTCATAATTTTGACATATCAAAAACTTGTTGACTTAGTATCCCATGATTCTGACATAGCAAGTAATCATTTTGACTTTTTATCTAATGTTGGCTGTTAAAGTCAAAATTGTAGTACTTTTATTTACATCATGCATAACTTTAATCTTTTTTTTTTTTTAATTTTATTTTCTGGGTAGTAATGGGCTTCCACAAGACCAAAGTTACTACAGATGAGAACTTTTTTTGTGGGTTAAAAAAAAAAAAACCACAACCCTAAAAACATGCAAAGTCAGGGTACATTTTAAACAGATCATGTTTGAAATTTTTGAAACCAATTTTGATAAAGTCCTGGAGCTACTGTTTTCCTTGTGTATGCTATTAGATAATGTATGAATGAATACAGACTAACGTTATTTCTGTTTGAGGTTTTATTAACTTCTTTTTAATTAACTGAAATTTTAATTTTCACAAGCAATTTGGATCAAATAATTCCATTCTCATATTGAAAATGTTTATATTTTTCCCTCACTGAATGCATGCCCTCTGTCTGTCTGACCAGATTGTACCAAAGTTTTGAGCCTTAACCGGCTGCCTCACTTCTAACAACTCACCACTCTTTCTGTATGGTCCACTTCACTTTTAAATATGAATGTTTGCAGCACTTCTCTTCTAAAATAAAATTTAATCTCTCTATGCAAGCTTTTATTTCTTCTTTTCATGTCACTTTGACTGTACTTGAACAAACAGAGCAGAATAATAAATGGAAATTAATATTTGTGTTGTGTGTTTTTCTATTAGACCTTAGCACAGACCTATCTAGTGCAGGAGGGACTCAAACTATATATACTGGGAAGACGCTCAACATTGCCAAGCAATATGCAATGCATGTGATAATACATTGTCACTATGTCACAGCCCTATATTTTTTCTCCAAACATTTTCTAAAATTATTTTGGGACCTTTTGCTTCTTCAGTGTAAACAGAGCTTTGAGAGACAGATCAGGCCATGCTTTGTGTAGCCTGAGTTGAATTTAGGCAAACAGTCAACAGAGTATTACCCAATACTCATCTGTTGCTAGATTTTAAGGAGGAGCCCTATGGACAGAAATATTAGAGCTGGACAGAATAATAATAATAATAATAATAATTTTTATTTATATAGTGCCATATCACAACAGAAGTCATCTCAAGGCACTTTTCACATAGAGCAGGTCAAGACCGTACTCTTTAATTTACAGAGACCCAACAATTCCCCCATGAGCAAGCACTTGGCGACAGCGGTAAGGAAAAACTCCCCTTTAACTGAATCCGGTAGATGGTTCCATAGAAGAGGAGCCTGATAGCTGAAGGCTCTGCCTCCCATTCTACTTTTAGAGACTGTAGGGGCCACCAGTAAGCCTGCATACTGGGAGCGCAGTGTTCTAGTGGGATAATACGGTATTATGAGCTCTTCAAGATATGATGGTGCCTGACCATTAAGGGCTTTATAAGTTAGGAGAAGGATTTTAAATTCTATTCTAGATTTTACAGGAAGCCAATGTAGTGAAGCTAAAATGGGAGAAATGTGGTCTCTTTTTCTAGTTTTAGTCAATACACGTGCAGCTGCATTCTGGACCAGCTGGAGAGTCTTTAGAGACTTGTTAGGGCAGCCTGATAATAAGGAATTGCAATAATCCAGCCTAGAAGTAACAAATGCGTGAACTAGTTTTTCTGCATCTTTTAGGGACAGGATGTGCCTGATTTTTGTGATATTACGTAAGTGAAAAAAGGCAGTCCTTGAAATTTGATTTATGTGGGAGTTAAAGGACATATCCTGATCAAAGATAACTCCCAGATTCCTTACGGTGGTGCTGGAGGCCAGGGTAATGCCATCCAGTGTAGCTATATCATTAGATAATGTGTTTCTAAGGTGTTTAGGGCCAAACACAATAACTTCAGTTTTATCTGAATTTAGTAGTAGAAAATTGCAGGTCATCCAGGTCTTTATGTCGTTAAGGCATGTTTGGAGTTTGTTTAACTGATTGGGTTCATCTGGCTTCACTGATAAATATAATTGGCTGTCATCTGCGTAACAATGAAAATTTATGGAGTGTTTCCTAATAATATTACCTAAAGGAAGCATATATAAGGTGAATAGAATTGGTCCAAGTACAGAACCTTGTGGAACTCCGTGTCTAACTTTTGCCTTCACAGAGGATTCATCATTAACATGTACAAACTGAAATCGGTCTGATAAATAGGATTTAAACCAGCTTAATGCAGTTCCTTTAATGCCAATTAAATGTTCCAGTCTCTGCAAAGGGATTTGATGGTCAATTGTGTCGAATGCAGCACTAAGATCTAACAGGACAAGTATAGAGACAAATCCTTTGTCCAATGCGGTTAGGAGGTAATTTGTGACTTTCACCAGTGCTGTCTCTGTGCTATGATGCGCTCTAAATCCTGACTGAAAATCCTCAAATAAACTATTGTTATGTAGAAAGTCACATAACTGATTAGAGACTGCTTTCTCAAGGATCTTAGATAGAAATGGAAGGTTAGATATAGGTCTATAATTGGCTAAAACACCTGAATCAAGAGTAGGCTTCTTAAGAAGAGGTTTAATTACAGCTACTTTAAAGGACTGTGGTACATAGCCTGTTACTAAAGACAAATTGATCATATCTAGTAAAGAAGTGCTCACTAAGGGTAAGGCTTCCTTAAGCAGCCTAGTTGGGATGGGATCTAAGAGACAGGTTGATGGTTTAGCTGAACAAATCATTGAAGTTAGTTCAGACAAGTCTACTGGAGAAAAACAGTCCAAATATATGTCAGGATTTACTGCTGTTACTAAGGTGCCTGTGTTTGGGGAGAGAACGGTGCCTGTTGAGGGCAGGAGGTGGTTAATTTTGTCTCTAATAGTTAGAATTTTATCATTAAAGAAGCTCATAAAGTCATTACTACTGAGAGCTATAGGAATACATGGATCAGTAGAGTTATGACTCTTTGTCAGCCTGGCCAAAGTGCTGAAAAGGAACCTAGGGCTGTTTTTATTCTCTTCTATTAATGCTTAATCTTCTGGCATTACAGAGGGCCTTCCTATATGTTTTAAGACTATCTTGCCAGACTAAGCGAGATTCTTCTACTTTGGTGGAACGCCAAATCCTTTCCAATTTTCGCGATGTTTGCTTTAATTTGAGGATCTGGTTACGATAAAGGTAAGTTAAGCTTAAAGTTGTCTCAAGTCAAAGTACGCATTTAAACTGTAGTTGCTTTATGAATGTTTAATGTTCCATATCACAGTTTTTCCTCTTTTTCTCATAGATTTCACTTTGATCATTGCATCGTTTGCGACAGTGGCTGTTGCTTGTGCTGTAGTCATCACTCTCGTCACTGTCCTGCTCATACGTAAAAATAAGAACAGGTAATTTCAACTTTCAACTCAATATCTGTCTTGTTGTGATACCAGTGTCTCACAGTTAATATGGTAATAATTTATTGACATTTATACCATGGTCTGGGTGAATACTCGATTCTGATTGGCTGCAGGGTGTCCATTAATTCCTGATAATGAACAACTACAAAATAGTTCCAGTGAAACTGTCTGTTCACCGTTCTAAGTTAATGCGCTGACTAAAAGGAGTAACCATAGCAACAGGGACCAGTAAAAGCCTCTGTTTACAATTAATCGCAACACATCAACAAGCTAAAAATTACAACAAGTGACTTCAACATTTCTTTTAACCTATTTGGAGAATATGACAACTTTGATGACTGTGATACAGCTGAAGAAAGAGAAACTGAAAAGAAACGTGAGAAACGGCACAAGGAGTTAACAGCGGGAGAATTATTTAACAAGGCATACTGGCACCTCAACATTAGAAATAAAGTAAATGAAAAAGAATCTGAATATCTAGAAATATCTTCCGTTGCCAAATTGTATCTAAGGTTCTTTCTGTTTACTGGAGTAGTGAACCATGTTTGCATTGCATAAGAACCTCATGGGATAATGATTGTTCCAGATATTAGTCAAACCCTCAGGTGTTACCAGAGAAACTGAGTTATGGCTTGTGAAAAACTTTAGATTTTGATCGCAAAATGCATAAGAATATAAATTAATGGTCTTAATTTTTTTCCTTTGGCAAGTGACCGTGGTATAAGCGGGATAATGTCTTTCGAGGTGTCCATAATCAGGATCCTGTTATACCATAGTCTGGGTGAATACTCTTTTCTGATTGGCCGGCAGGTGTGTGTTAAAACCGTTTATTGGTGAATGCTTTTATTTTATATTGTTGGCAAATGACCATAAGCAGGATAATGAACTTGTAGGTGTGCGTTTAACGGTTTTAAGGCACGACGTGGAGGTGAAGAACCACCTGATCCAAAGCGGAGGCGTGAAGTGCCTTAAAAACTTTTGACGCACACCTGCAAGTTGATTATCAAATCAAATGGAAATAAAGTAAAGTACAAGTACCTCAAAACTTTGCTTGAGTTAATATACCACTGTAAATAATATATAAATGTTCTTAAATCCTTCAGTCTGTCACACAGGGATGCTGAGAGCAAGACGCCACAAAAACCAATCAAAGACCCTGATGAGTAAGACAATTTCATAATTATTCACTTGTACATATTTATTTTTAATTGCTTTTTCAGAAAATGATTTAATCTGTCTTCTCTCTATTTTGTCATTTAAGTTCCTTTCTGTCTCTATATCTCTCTAACTAATGTGTTATTTATACATGAAGCTGATTCTGATGCACTTTACTCTTCATGGTCCATTGTGTACTCACAGTCAGCCTGTTTATCCACATAACTGTTAACTGTCAGAGTCATTCAGTGATAGAAATATGTATGACGTATTGTAATAATGTGAATGGACATTGGGTCATGTCTTATTTTTATCTGAAGGTGCAAAACATCTTTAATGAAGGAGGAGAACGAGCAGATCAGGAGACGAACGCCTCAGTGGAAAAGTCCAAAAGGGGAGAAACCAGAACCATCATCACAACACAAAGCAAGACGTCTATTTACCAAATTAATCAAAGACAATTATGAGTAAGATAATTTCATAATTATTCACTTGTACATATTTATTATTAATTGCTTTTTCAGAAATGATTTAATCTGTCTTCTCTCTGTTTTGGTATTTAAGTTCCTTTCTGTCTCTATATCTCTCTAACTAATGTGTTATTTATACATGAAGCTGATTCTGGTGCACTTTAGTCTTCATGGTCCATTGTGTACTCATAGTCAGCCTGTTTATCCACATAACTGTTAACTGTCAGAGTCATTCAGTGATAGAAATATGTATGATGTATTGTTATAATGTGAGTTGGCTCATGTCTTGTTTTTATCTGAAGGTGCAAAACACCTTTAATGAATCTGGTGAACCAGCAGACCAGGAGACGAACACCTCAGGAGAAAAATCCACAAGGGGAGAAACCAGAACCACCATCACAACACAAAGCAAGACGTCTATTTACCAAACCAATCAAAGACAATTATGAGTAAGATAATTTCATAATTATTCACTTGTACATATTTATTATTAATTGCTTTTTCAGAAAATGATTTAATCTGTCTTCTCTCTATTTTGACATTTAAGTTCCTTTCTGTCTCTATATCTTATTTATACACGAAGCTGATTCTGATGCACTTTACTCTTCATGGTCCATTGTGTACTCATAGTCAGCCTGTTTATCCACATAACTGTTAACTGTCCGAGTAATTCAGTGATATAAATATGTATGATGTATTGTAATAATGTGAATGGAAATTGACTCATGTCTTGTTTTTAATCTGAAGGTGCAAAACACCTTTAATGGAGAAGGAGAACCAGGAGATCAGGAAACGGACATCTCAGAAGAAAAATCAAAAAGGGGAGAAACCAGAACCATCATCTCAACGCATAGCAAGAAGTCTATTTAATGACAAATAACCTACAAGACTGTAGTTTCAATACGAAGTCAGTCAAACTTGAACAAAGCTGCATCAAAGCATGTGTTGGTAAAATGTTCAGACATTGTAACAGAATCAAAAAGTGTCCTGAACAAGATGAATCTCTCATCTTGTATCTCCAGATCAAAAAGATTAATGTACACAGAGATTTTGATGTTTTTGTACTAATTTTTTTACCATTTCTTTTTTTATAACATTTTAAACTTTTTAAGATGAAACAAATCACTGAATGTTACCTTTGACTCAGAGAGGAACTACTTTAATGTCTCTGACATGTTGAATACAACCAGTTTCTCTTCTTTCTTGCTGTTTGTTGGGACTTAAAACTTTACCAAGTATTTTGCAACATCTATAATATAATTCTGATATATTGTTTTACACCACTTTATTCGCTCATCAATTTTTTAAAGTAAAATGGTTATAACTTTTGGTTTTGTCCCTTGCACCGTTTACTGCTTCCTTTCTTTTTAGATTATTTTTTGTATAAAATGAATTATGTTAAAAATTAAATCACACTGAATGTAAACAATGAATGTGTAATATTCCTGTAAAAATGCAGTTTTTCTATAAAACAATCTTTTCTACTTTGTATTTGTCTTTTGTTGTAAATATTTCTGAACATGAATACTTTCTCATAATGTCAGGTGTCTCATTACAGCTACATTTTTCATCAAGCAGTGTCTTTGTCTCTTCCTCTTAACTTGGTGTTAGATGTGTTTGTGTGTCACAACTACTGTCTCAGTCCTGCTCATTTAGTCCTTTCTGTCTCTGTCTCAGCCTCCAGCCTCCTTCTTACTTCTCCAGACCTCTTGCATTGACATTGAACCTTCCATTCTCTGCCATTCATCACCTGACCACCAGGTAGCCTCAGACTTCTCCACTGGTCTGCTCACCTGTTGTCTGTTAACTTGAACTTTGAACTGTTAAAGTGCCTTTACCTGATGTGATGTTGTTGTTCCTCCTGACTGGCTTCTGTTAAGCAGATTGTTTCTTTTCTTCAGGGGACACTTTCAACGTAACACACTGTTTATATTGTATTTTTAGAACAAAGCAAGTTTTCATAAAATAAGCAGTTTATTCGACAAACTTTGCCACTTGCTGCAAGGATGACTCACAATGCCGTAAATAAAACTGGTTTGGTTTTGGGAGTCTTTCCAAAAGGTAAGAGAGAGATGTTACAGTAGTCTGTACTTTCACAGAAGTCAATTTTTCTGCTGAAATTGAAAGCATCGTGGAGGATTCCTGTGTATTTTTAACTCTAACCCAAAGTGGAAGTTTTGGGAAGAAATATTGAATCCTGCTGATTTACTCTTGTTTTCTACATTTGAAGTGCAACAGATGAATGCTTTTTGCTGGTGACAATTTTCATATACAGCAATCTAAGACAAAAAAAAGCACCATTGGTATTTATTAGAAATGTGACTAAGATAAACAGGTTAAGGCCCTCTCAGAAACAGTTTTCTCTATGTTGTCAACATTTGTGCTGACCACAACCAACCAGCTACACATTTATGATCCTCACCAGTTAGACATGAAAACAACTTAGTTATGAAACACCCTTTTCCTCATTTCAGTCTGTCTAATGAAGTTTGGTGCTTTGCCTGCAGCTTGTCCAAGTGAAGTCTGAGTGAAGTTTCTCATGGCATTATAAAAAATTTGAGCAGTTCAAGTTTAATGTGGTTTCCTTTCACCAAAAAAATTACAAAGGCTATCTTGGATTTGGATCTCTGCCATTGCTAGGTTTTTTATGACAAAAAATAAAAACAAAATAAGCAGCAGTAAATAGTTTAAAAGAAGAAAACCAGAATCTATTTACATTTTGTAAGAATATGGATGGGTGCAACAATAAATTGGTGTAAAACAATAAGAAATTACAAAATACTTGGTAGGGTTTAAAGTCACACAGAATTGCCATCATAGTCTGCTGTGTTTGTATCACAGTTGTTAGACCTACATGGATAAAAAAGAAAATAAATAAATCTAATGCCGAACCAAGAGGAAGCAACAAAGTCACTGCTTGATGAAAAATGTAGCTAATTAGGCACATGATACTATGAGAAAGTATTCATGTTCAGAAATATTTGAGAAACAAGAAAGTAACAAGAGAACAAGAAAAATAGAATAAATGTTAATAGTTTTATAGAAAAGTTGCATCTTTACAGGAATAATACACATTCATTATTTACATTCAGTGTGATTTCATTTTTTTTTTAGCAAAATTCATTTGTTCATTCTTTTATAATGCCTGCACATTTTACCAACACATGCTTTGTGTTTGTGTTTGTGTTTTTAGTGTTAATGTTGGATTAGTAGGCATTCTCTACAAGTGTATAGAAGGAAAAAAGGAACATCAGGACGATCAAATATCACTTTCAAACAACATGATCAGGCTTTAATTAGTGTAACTGTGTGCATAAAAGCTCAGCAGCGCCCTCTGCAGTTTCCAAAGAGAAGTGAAAAACAATAACATACCACCTTTCTATACACTTGTAGAGAATCCAACATTAACATTGCTGTTAGTTTGTCATTCAATAAATAAATGAAACCTGAGATAAATATTTGTGTCTTGTCGTTCTTTCTAATAGTTTTACGACACTAGTTTAATCTGATATTCTCTCAAATGTTATATTTCCAGTTTCAGTAGCTACTACTGATCATACAACATAATCCTCTTGTTACTGTTTTAATCTGTAATTTGACCTTTTCTGACCTCACAACCATGAAAAGGGGGTCAAGTTCAAGTTCAACATTTAGGGATTTATATGAAGAATAATGAAGCTCCTTCCCTTCCTCCAGGTAAAACAGTGCTTCTTTATGGACGCAACAGTTGATCAGTTATTCTCAGACAAGTACCAAAGTCTCTACTAAAACATTTTACTTGATTTATCACAGTGTCAAACTAACTGTGTTTCTGACTGGCCTAGTGGTTACAGAAAAGGGTTCCAGATCACAAGGTTGTTGGTTCAATTCCTGACTCTGCCAGATATGCATCAATGTGGCAGATAACACACAAGTGATGCTCTTTCACCTGTAACAACTGAACATAAAGTGTGCAGGAGGTGAAGCTAAGGTGTGGCTGAGATAAACCTCCATGTGGATGACCTGAAATATGTCTCAGTAAGATGAGTAACAGGTGATAAATACCTGAGCACAGAATTGTTTGTTCAATCCCTGCTAGGGATAAATATGTTTGTGGTTGCTTTGTCTTTAATGTGTGCTTACAGAGCACTGATATTGGCTTCAAACAAACACAGAGTACATATGTATAAGACTGCATATAAAGTAAAAAAGTACATAATATAAGTGTTAGAGTATATATATAAGTATCACAGCAATCTACAACATTGGCTTTAAAATCAGACACACTGCTGGAGATTAAAAACCTTAAATGAACACTATCGGATTCCATCTCATCTTGTGGCTCACTGTGTTAAACAGTCTCTTGAAGTTTTGAGGTTATGGGTTCAACTCTGACCCTGTTCATCAACGTTTTTAAGTCTACTGCTACAGATTAATAAGCTCATGTGAAAAGCACTTGCTGAAAGCCATTTAATCATGTGGCTCACTGTGTTGAATGTCAACATGGAAGCTTTGAGGTTGTTGGTTCAATCCTGACTTTCACTGACTTTTTTAAAGTCAGCCTCACTGCAGTAGATTGAAAACCTCTGATGAAGACTGTTACATAAGATCTGGTCTTGTGGCTCACTGTGTTGAACAGCTATGTTGTTGTTTTGAGGTTGTGGGTTCGATCCCGACTCTGTCAGTGACTTTTGAACATCACCACTCAGAGGAGAGGTTTAAAAGCGCTCAGAGTAGAGGTCTGAGTGCAAAGGGGACCTGGTGGAGTGACGGCTTCGTCAACACAGATCTCAGATACGTCTGCGGACGTGAGGTGGCTGGTTCGATCCCTCTCCTTCACCAGTAACTGGAGCAAAAAAACTGTGTCCCATGTAGGTGGGTAAGGGGGGGGGCCTTGTCCTCCCCCGATGTTCCGCAGGTCTGTATGCAGGGGGTTATGAAACATGAAGTCCCGTCCAGCTGAAGTTTTACTGATGAATGAAGTTGCGAACAAGTTTTTAATAAATGTTGGAAGTCTCTTGCTCATCGCATGTTTGTTGCTTATTATGTTCTGTCATTATTAATACACAAAGCCACCGCCTGCCTATCAGGGTAAAATGCAAAATTCTCAAATGACACTCGGTGTCTACATACTGTTGTAGACTGCCGTGATACTTATATATGTACTCTTATACTTTATATGCACTCTTATACTTAGATATACGTACTCTGTATTTGGTTGGAGCCAATATCAATACTTTGTAGACCAACATTACAGGCAGAGCAACCAAGAAGATCTTTATCCCTGAGCAGGGATTGAACCAACAACCATGTGCTCAGGTGTACATTACCTGTCACTCATCCCACTGAGCTATCCTTGTGGTTAGACACATAGGTGTTTATCTCTTACACAGTTTGTCCTTGCACCCCTCATGATACACTTAAGGTTTCATGAAAATAACTTATTTGTACATGGAGGGAATACAGCTTGTGTGAGGTCACACCTGCCTTCTGCAGGTTCCTCTGGCTGAGTTGGGGATTGAACCAGCAACCTTGTGAATGCCAGCCCTCTTCCGTAACCACTCAGCCAGTCAAGGTACCCTCCCATCAACCGAAAATCCTAAATCAATTAATGTCATATGCATCATGCCAAAGAAAGTATAATTAAGACACTCTGTTCTTGTAAAGCACAAGTGGTGATCCATTTTAATACACTTGCTTTTAAATGGTTCCTTGTTATTGCTCTTATTGCTCTCCAATATGGTTTCTCAATTTTGCTGAACGGTTAATACCTTGTGGTCATCAGCCCTTTTCTGTAACCACTCGGCTAGCAGAACCACTGACCCACCCAAGGAAAATGTGCATTGATGTTACTTTTGTGACCCTGGCAGAGTTAACAATATAATCCTTGGAACAGGGTGATTTTGACACTGTGAGACTATCAGTGTGTCACTAAATCAATTAAAATGTTTTGGTGGAGAACACAAACAGTTGCACCTGTAGAGTCCATAAACGAGCAGGAGACAGGGGTGCGGCCTCAATGAAACAAGCAACCTCTCAGCCTGGCTGCCCGGTGTTACGGACAAACTGGTCCCGGTGGTTCAGCCAGTGGTCTGCACTGAAGCAGTTTTACGTGGAGTGGGGTGTTTCCCAACCTTGTGGTGACTTTCTGACTTTGTTGAGGTTGTGGGTTCAACTCAAAGCCAATCAGCAATGCAAAGCTTTAGCTCACTGTGTTTGACAGCATCACTGAAGTTTTAAAGTTGTGGGTTCAATCCCGACTTGAACAATGAATTTTTAAAGTTAGCAGCTGTATGTAAGATGTAAAACCCTTGGTAAAGGTTTAACCCTTAGTAAAGGTTTAACCCTTGGTAAAGGTTTGACCCTTGTGGCTCATTTCGTTAAAATATGCTACCCATAGGGTTTAAGGTTCAAGCCAGAGCTGTTTGGATCTTCAATCTTCAGGAGTGTGTCTGATTTGAAAAAATGCAATGAGAGTGTTGGGATTGAACCCACAACCCTTAAACTTCAACAAAGATGTCTGACAGAGTGAGCTTCACAACCAGAGAATGTTTTAGAGTTTTCATTGGGACTGTTCAACCTTCAGAAATGTGGCTGACTTGGAAAAAGCTCAACGAGAGACTGAGGATTGAACGAATGTTTGTCAGAGCGTTTCTGTCTTTAATCAAGATATTGGTTTTAAAAAGTTACCAAATGGAAACAAGTAGATGATGTTAATTGTTTTTATTCTTCAGTGGTTTATCCTGTGTCTGACTGATTGAAGATTGAATCCACAACTTCAAAGCCTTTAAACAGCTACCAAACAGACTGAGCTACTGGACCAAGACAGCCATGAGTCAAGATTTTGGCTTTAAAAAATCTCCAAGCAGCTCTGGCTTGAATCTTAAAACGTTTGAGTAGCAATTTAACACAGTGAGCCTCAAGGGTCAAACCTTTACCAAGGGTTTTCAATCTTACATACAGCTGCTAACTTTAAGAAGTCATCGCTAAAGTCGGGATTGAACCCACAAGTTTAAAAGTTCAGTGTTGCAGTCAAACACAGTGAGCTAAAGTTTTGCACTGCTAATTGGCTCTGGGTTGAACCCACAACTTCAACAAAGTCAAAAAGTCAGCACAAGGGTGGGAAACACCCCACTCCATGTAAAACTGCTTCAGTACCAACCACTGGCTGAACCACCGGGACCAGTTTGTCCGTAACACCGGGCAGCCAGGCTGTGAAGTGGCTTGCTTTAGTGAGGCCACACTGCTGTCTCTTGCTTGAACCCACAACCTTAAAACTTTTAACAACTTTAAAACTTCAGTGTTTCTGTTCAACACAGTGAGCTACGGATTCACACTGACACAATGTTTTCATGTGATGTTTTCAGTCCTCAGTGGTGTAGCTGGATTGAACCCACAGCTTCAACAAAGTTAAAATGTTACCAAACAGTTCGAGCAACTGGATCAGATGCCCAAAAAGGTGTTTTTGTGAGAGCATTTAAATCTTTTGCATGACAATGAAAAAGTAAAATAAATCTCCAACTCTTTGTTAAACCCACAGTTTAAAAGCACACAGTCTGTTGTCTTCTGACTGGTTGCTTATTCTGTGAGTCTCCACAGCTGAATAATAAAGAGAATAAAGAGTACAGACAGCCAAATCCATTAATTAATATAGATATACTGGTAATAATTTTGAGTTAGATCTTATTTTATCCTTTGAGTAATTATTCCAATGTATTATGTGCAAGAATGTCAGTGCTTACAGAACAAATTTATATAAAAAATCCAGCATTGTATGGTTTGTAGCCCACAATAAACTGTGTATCAGACTCCAATTTAAAAGGTTATGTGCACAGTGACACCTGGGGCCTGTCTGGTGGTGCTGGGGGAGGGACAGGTGGTGTACAGCAGACAGCAGTGTAGCCTCATTAAGCAAGCTACCTCACAGCCTGGCTGCCCGGTGTTACGGACAAACTGGTCCTGGTGGTTCAGCCAGTGGTCTGCACTGAAGCAGTTGAACGTGGAGTGGGGTGTTTCCCACCCTTGTGGTAACTTTCTGACTTTGTTGAAGTTGTGGGTTCAACCCTGAGCCAATCAGCAGTGCAAAGCTTTAGCTCACTGTGTTTGACAGCAACATTGAACTTTTAAACTTGTGGGTTCAATCCCAACTTGAGCAATAAATTTTAAAAGTTAGCAGCTGTATGTAAGATTGAAAACCCTTGGTAAAGGTTTGACTCTTGTGGCTCACTTCATTAAAATATGCACATCAAAGGTTTTAAGGTGTCACCAGTCTGATGACCAGCAACACAAGCAGCACTGTTTTACCTGGGAGAAGGGAAGGAGCTTCATTATACTTCATATAAATCCCTAAATGTTGAACTTGAACTTGACCCCCTTTTCATGGTTGTGGGGTCAGAAAAGGTCAAATTACAGATTAAGACAGGAACAAGATGCATCAGGACAATCAAAAATCACTTTCAAACAACATGATCAGTCTTTAATTACTGCAACTGTGTTTATAAAAGCCCCGCAGCGCCCTCTGCAGTTTGCAAAGAGAAGTGAAAAAGCTTACAGCACCTGGTATTCCCAGGCGGTCTCCCATCCAAGTACTAACCAGGCCCAACCCTGCTTAGCTTCCGAGATCAGACAAGATCAGGCGTGTTCAGGGTGGTATGGCCGTAAGCTGTCCAAGGTACCACGCATGGGCCTTTTAGGGATGTCGCTCGTCAGACGCGCCTTCAACGCCCAGGCGGCAGCTGCGGGGAGAGCGTTCCGATCCATTCCTCCGTCGGAGAAATACCAGAGAGTGGGACTCCCGCGCACAGTTCTGCACAGACACGGAGGAAAACAAGAGAGAGGATCCCTACGTTAAACACGGCGGGCGGGCGCTTGTGGAGAAAAGTGAAAAAGCTTACAGCACCTGGTATTCCCAGGCGGTCTCCCATCCAAGTACTAACCAGACCCGACCCTGCTTAGCTTCCGAGATCAGACGAGATCGGGCGTGTTCAGGGTGGTATGGCTGTAAGCTGTCCAAGGTACCACGCATGGGCCTTTTAAGCTGTCCAAGGTACCACGCATGGGCCTTTTAAGCTGTCCAAGGTACCACGCATGGGCCTTTTAGGGATGTCGCTCGTCAGACGCGCCTTCAACGCCCAGGTGGCAGCTGCGGGGAGAGCGTTCCGATCCATTCCTCCGTCGGAGAAATACCAGAGTGGGACTCCCGCGCACAGTTCTGCACAGACACGGAGGAAAACATCAGAGAGGATCCCTACGTTAAACACGGCGGGCGGGCGCTTGTGGAGAAAAGTGAAAAAGCTTACAGCACCTGGTATTCCCAGGCGGTCTCCCATCCAAGTACTAAACAGGCCTGACCCTGCTTAGCTTCCGAGATCAGGCGTGTTCAGGGTGGTATGGCCGTAAGCTGTCCAAGGTACCACGCATGGGCCTTTTAAGCTGTCCAAGGTACCACGCATGGGCCTTTTAGGGATGTCGCTCGTCAGACGCGCCTTCAACGCCCAGGCGGCAGCTGCGGGGAGAGCCTTCCGATCCATTCCTCCGTCGGAGAAATACCAGAGAGTGGGACTCCCGCGCACAGTTCTGCACAGACACGGAGGAAAACAAGAGAGAGGATCCCTACGTTAAACACGGCGGGCGGGCGCTTGTGGAGAAAAGTGAAAAAGCTTACAGCACCTGGTATTCCCAGGCGGTCTCCCATCCAAGTACTAACCAGGCCCAACCCTGCTTAGCTTCCGAGATCAGACGAGATCAGGCGTGGTCAGGGTGGTATGGCCGTAAGCTGTCCAAGGTACCACGCATGGGCCTTTTAAGCTGTCCAAGGTACCACGCATGGGCCTTTTAGGGATGTCGCTCGTCAGACGCGCCTTCAACGCTCAGGCGGCAGCTGCGGGGAGAGCGTTCCGATCCATTCCTCCG